>NC_057802.1:484971238-484978125 GCF_018294505.1 Triticum aestivum | reverse complement strand
CCCGGCGGCGAGGGGCGAGGCGAACGGCGGGCGGCGGCGGGCGACTAGATGCGGGGCGGCGGCGGCGGCTTCTCCGGCGATGGTGGCGGCGAAAACGGAGGGGGGGTGCTATATATAGGTAGGGGGGCTAGAGGGCTTGGGGGAGGGGTCGGGCTCGGGAGGCGTGCGGGCGGCGGACTCCGGGGGCGCGTCGGCGTGCGGGAGGAGGAAGGCGACGGGGCGGGCCGGCCTGGCTTCGGCTGGGCCTCGGCTCAGTCGGGCAAGCGCGTTTTTTTTAAATATGTTCCGCGGAAAATATTGCGTAGAAAACTAAATAAAAATCAGAAAAATATGAAATAAATTTTCCCCGTCTAGTTAGAAAATCTAGAATAGGGTGAACATTTTTAAAATCAAAAATAAATATTTTGAAAACATGCATATTTTTAAATGCAATAAAAATTGCAAATAAAATCCAATAAATTCCAAATAATGATTTTAACATTTTTCCTCCAGTATTTCAAATGTTTTGGAGAAGTCATATTTTCTCCTCTCGTTTATTTTTAAAATAAAATATTTTTCCGGAGAGAAAAATAATTAAAATCCCAATCCTCGTTTAAAAATCAAATAAGAAAATTTGAGAAAATCCCCAACTCTCTCCGAGGGTCCTTGAGTTGCTTAGGATTTATCGAGGATTTGTCAAAATGCAATAAAACATGATATGAAATGGTGATCTATGTATAACATTCCAAATTGAAAATTTGGGATGTTACAACTGGTCACTGGAAGCGGAACTGCCCAAAGTATTTGGCGGATAAGAAGGATGGCAAGGTGAACAAAGGTATATGTGATATACATGTTATTGATGTGTACCTTACTAATGCTCGCAGTAGCACCTGGGTATTTGATACTGGTTCTGTTTCTAGTATTTGCAACTCGAAACAGGGGCTACGGATTAAGCGAAGATTGGCTAAGGACGAGGTGACGATGCGCGTGGGAAATGGTTCCAAAGTCGATGTGATCGCGGTCGGCACGCTACCTCTACATCTACCTTCGGGATTAGTTTTAGACCTAAATAATTGTTATTTGGTGCCAGCGTTGAGCATGAACATTATATCTGGATCTTGTTTGATGCGAGACGGTTATTCATTTAAATCAGAGAATAATGGTTGTTCTATTTATATGAGTAATATCTTTTATGGTCATGCACCCTTGAAGAGTGGTCTATTTTTGTTGAATCTCGATAGTAATGATACACATATTCATAATATTGAAACCAAAAGATGCAGAGTTGATAATGATAGTGCAACTTATTTGTGGCACTGCCGTTTAGGTCATATCGGTGTAAAGCGCATGAAGAAACTCCATACTGATGGACTTTTGGAATCACTTGGTACTTGCGAACCGTGCCTCATGGGCAAGATGACTAAAACACCGTTCTCCGGAACTATGGAGGGAGCAACAGATTTGTTGGAAATCATACATACAGATGTATGTGGTCCGATGAATGTTGAGGCTCGTGGCGGATATCATTATTTTCTCACCTTCACAGATGATTTAAGCAGATATGGGTATATCTACTTAATGAAACATAAGTCTGAAACATTTGGAAAGTTAAAGAATTTCAGAGTGAAGTTGAAAATCATCGTAACAAGAAAATAAAGTTTCTACGATCAGATCGTGGAGGAGAATATTTGAGTTACGAGTTTGGTCTACATTTGAAACAATGCGGAATAGTTTCGCAACTCACGCCACCCGGAACACCACAGTGTAATGGTGTGTCCGAACGTCGTAATCGCACTTTACTAGATATGGTGCGATCTATGATGTCTCTTACTGATTTACCGCTATCGTTTTGGGGTTATGCTTTAGAGACGGCTGCATTCACGTTAAATAGGGCACCATCAAAATCCGTTGAGACGACGCCTTATGAACTGTGGTTTGGCAAGAAACCAAAGTTGTCGTTTCTTAAAGTTTGGGGCTGCGATGCTTATGTGAAGAAACTTCAACCTGATAAGCTCGAACCCAAATCGGAGAAATGTGTCTTCATAGGATACCCAAAGGAGACTGTTGGGTATACCTTCTATCACAGATCCGAAGGCAAAACTTTTGTTGCTAAATTTGGAAATTTTCTAGAGAAGGAGTTTCTCTCGAAAGAAGTGAGTGGGAGGAAAGTAGAACTTGATGAGGTAACTATACCTGCTCCCTTATTGGAAAGTAGTTCATCACAGAAACAAGTTTCTGAGACACCTACACCAATTAGTGAAGAAGTTAATGATGATGATCATGAAACTTCAGATCAAGTTATTACTGAACCTCGTAGATCAACCAGAGTAAGATCCGCACCAGAGTGGTACGGTAATCCTGTTCTGGAAGTTATGTTACTAGACCATGACGAACCTACGAACTATGAAGAAGCGATGGTGAGCCCAGATTCCGCAAAATGGCTTGAGGCCATGAAATCTGAGATGGGATCCATGTATGAGAACAAAGTATGGACTTTGGTTGACTTGCCCAATGATCGACAAGCCATTGAAAATAAATGGATCTTCAAGAAGAAGACTGACGCTGATGGTAATGTTACTGTCTATAAAGCTGGACTTGTTGCGAAAGGTTTTCGACAAGTTCAAGGGATTGACTACGATGAGACCTTCTCACCCGTAGCGATGCTTAAGTCTGTCCAAATCATGTTAGCAATTGCCGCATTTTATGATTATGAAATTTGGCAAATGGATGTCAAAACTGCATTCCTGAATGGATTTCTGGAAGAAGAGTTGTATATGATGCAACCAGAAGGTTTTGTCGATCCAAAGGGAGCTAACAAAGTGTGCAAGCTCCAGTGATCCATTTATGGACTGGTGCAAGCCTCTCGGAGTTGGAATAAACGCTTTGATAGTGTGATCAAAGCATTTGATTTTATACAGATTTTTGGAGAAGCCTGTATTTACAAGAAAGTGAGTGGGAGCTCTGTAGCATTTCTGATATTATATGTGGATGACATATTACTGATTGGAAATGATATAGAATTTCTGGATAGCATAAAGGGATACTTGAATAAGAGTTTTTCAATGAAAGACCTCGGTGAAGCTGCGTATATATTGGGCATCAAGATCTATAGAGATAGATCAAGACGCTTAATTGGACTTTCACAAAGCACATACCTTGACAAAGTTTTGAAGAAGTTCAAAATGGATCAAGCAAAGAAAGGATTCTTGCCTGTGTTGCAAGGTTTGAAGTTGAGTAAGACTCAATGCCCGACCACTGCAGAAGATAGAGAGAAGATGAAATATGTCCCCTATGCTTCAGCCATAGGCTCTATCATGTATGCAATGCTGTGTACCAGACCTGATGTATGCCTTGCTATAAGTCTAGCAGGAAGGTACCAAAGTAATCCAGGAGTGGATCACTGGACAACGGTCAACAACATCCTGAAATACCTGAAAAGGACTAAGCATATGTTTCTCGTATATGGAGGTGACAAAGAGCTCATCGTAAATGGTTATGTTGATGCAAGCTTTGACACTGATCCGGACGATTCTAAATCGCAAACCGGATACGTATTTACATTGAACGGTGGAGCTGTCAGTTGGTGCAGTTCTAAACAAAGCGTCGTGGCGGGATCTACATGTGAAGCGGAGTACATAGCTGCTTCGGAAGCAGCAAATGAAGGAGTCTGGATGAAGGAGTTCATATCCGATCTAGGTGTCATACCTAGAACATCGGGTCCTATGAAAATCTTTTGTGACAATACTGGTGCAATTGCCGTGGCAAAGGAATCCAGATTCACAAGAGAACCAAGCACATCAAAAGACGCTTCAATTCCATCCGGGATTTAGTCCAGGTGGGAGACATAGAAATTTGCAAGATACATACGGATCTGAATGTTGCAGACCCGTTGACTAAGCCTCTTCCACGAGCAAAACATGATCAGCACCAAGGCTCCATGGGTGTAAGAATCATTACTGTGTAATCTAGATTATTGACTCTAGTGCAAGTGGGAGACTGAAGGAAATATGCCCTAGAGGCAATAATAAAGTATTATTTATTTCCTTGTATCATGATAAATGTTTATTATTCATGCTAGAATTGTATTAACCGGAAACATAATACATGTGTGAATATATAGACAAACAGAGTGTCACTAGTATGCCTCTACTTGACTAGCTCGTTAATCAAAGATGGTTATGTTTCCTAGCCATAGACATAAGTTGTCATTTGATTAACGAGATCACCTCATTAGGAGAATGACGTGATTGACTTGACCCATTCCGTTAGCTTAGCACTCGATCGTTTAGTATGTTGCTATTGCTTTCTTCATGACTTATACATGTTCCTATGACTATGAGATTATGCAACTCCCGTTTACCGGAGGAACACTTTATGTGCTATTGGGTTGGCGTATTTCGAGATTAGGATTTGTCACTCCAATTGTCGGAGAGGTATCTCTGGGCCCACTCGGTAATGCACATCACTATAAGCCTTGCAAGCATTGTGACTAATGAGTTAGTTGCGGGATGATGTGTTACGGAACGAGTAGAGAGACTTGCCGGTAACGAGATTGAACTAGGTATCGAGATACCGACGATCAAATCTTGGGCAAGTAACATACCGGTGACAAAGGGAACAACGTATGTTGTTATGCGGTCTGACCGATAAAGATCTTCGTAGAATATGTGGGAGCCAATATGGGCATCCAGGTCCCGCTATTGGTTATTGACCGGAGACGTGTCTCGGTCATGTCTACATAGTTCTCGAACCCGTAGGGTCCGCACGCTTAACGTTACGATGACAGTTTTATTGAGTTTTGATGTACCGAAGGAGTTCGGAGTCCCGGATGAGATCGGGGATATGACGAGGAGTCTCGAAATGGTCGAGACATAAAGATCGATATATTGGACGACTATATTCGGACTTCGGAAAGGTTCCGAGTGATTCAGGTATTTTTCGGAGTACCGGAGAGTTACGGGAATTCGTATTGGGCCTTAATGGGCCATACGGGAAAGGAGAGAAAGGCCTCAAAAGGTGGCCGCACCCCTCCCCATGGCCTGGTCCGAATTAGACTAGGGAAGGGGGGGCGCACCCTTCCTTCTTTCTCCTTCCCCCTTCCCTTCTCCTACTGTAGCGACCAGACCTCAAATGGTCTGTGCTGCTGTGCACCAGTGTCATCCCTGGATCAGTAATGCTGACACACACAGTACAAATGGAGGATTTATAACAGAGTAGCAATCACACACTTATTACATCGAATATCTCCAAAGAGAATAAGTATGTTAAATATGGCTTAAGGCCATCTAAAAACGATAACAGCGGAAGACTTGGAAGATAAGTGAGTCCATCAACTCCAACGGCATCACTGAGTATAAGACCACGACCTAAGGCACCTTACTCGTCGTCTGAAAAGTCTGCAACACGAAACGTTGCAGCCCGAAAACGGGTCAGCACATGGAATATGCTGGCAAAATAACACATGGAGAGTAATGAACAATAATAATGCTATGCTACATGCATATATGGCTGTTGGAAAGCTCTATGGTTAAAGTTTTTGCGGAAAGCCAATTTCCCTACTGCAAAGGAATAATTTTTTTTAACTATCATGGTGGTTGTTAAACATTGAGATGGTTGACAGCATCTCAATCCCAATTAAAAGTCATCATTAACCCAACAAAATTAATTAAAAGTATCATGGTGATGAGATTCAAATGATAATCCAGGTACTAGATACTCAATTTGTCCATAACCGGGGACACGGCTAACCATGATTAGTTTGTACACTCTGCAGAGGTTTATGCACTTTTGCCCACAAGACTCGATCGCCTCCGCTTGATTCTCGCACTACATGATGTTTGAGAAACGGATGACCGAGACACAGTCTTTCAGAAACAATCACTCTTTACTCCGGATGGATAGTTACACCTACTTTCCCCTACATCTGCTAGCCCACCTCTTCAAGAGATGATGTAACCTACTCAACTATGCTAGAGCCCATAATAGCTTGTGGCTGCACACGGAAGTTCCTAGCATGAATAATCTTATGATCCCTTTGAGCCTGGGTGGCGGTCCTTATACAAACAGACAACACTGGGTTCCCCAGGTGCCTCAATCCACCCAGATGTGAGTTTTTGTTGCCACCTTAAGTAAACCATTATTAACAATCTCACATCTGTCGTGAATGCCTCTCAAACCCAATCCACGTCTACGAGCATAGCATGGCAATATAATAGCAAACGTAGAAGTAACTCCCAAGGGTTTGATAAAAGAACAGGTAATAGGTACTACCTCAACTACTTCCCAATACCCACAATTTAATTAGATCCTAATCATGCAATGTTTGAGGAATAGATCTAATGCAATAAAAACTGGGTATGGAAGGTATGATCAAAGTGTTACTTGCCTTGCTGATGATCCGCGAAACCTAGCGATTCGAAGTAACAAGCGGCACACTCCGGGTATCTATCGCAAACAAACAAACAATAAGTACTTATCTAATGCACAGGTAAAACTCGAATGAAAGATCCAACCAAAAAGTTCAACTTAAGAACTCCGGTTTGCAAAAAGAATCAACTCGAACGAAGCAACGAAAGTCAAACGGCGAAAGAAACAAGCTTCGTTTACTAATCTGGATCTAGGTTAAATTTTACAGTAGCAAAAACTTGTTTGAGTAGGTTAAACGGAAAGAGAATTTCGAGACGAAACTCTAGGCGCTTGAATCGCCTGATTCCGATAAACGAGCGAAAAGTTAAACAGAAACGAAGATCCGATCAGAAATCGAGATCTGAGATAATCGCGGAAAAATCCGGCAAAAAAGAAAAACGGACGAACGGTTAAAGAACGGACGTTCGTTAACAGAGAAAATCCGACGAACGCGTTCGTTAAAACGAACGGGTCGGTGAACGTTCACTAAACGACGGCGA
>NC_057802.1:484963926-484970814 GCF_018294505.1 Triticum aestivum | reverse complement strand
GCGCGGCTGGGCCGGCCGCTCGGCTGGGCCTCGGCCCGGTCGGGCGCGGCGCGCGTTTTTTTAAACATTCCGCCGAACAATTCATAGAAAAATAAATAAAAATCCAAAAAAGATCTAACAATTTTTCCCCGTCTAGTTAGAATATTTAGAACAGGGTGAACATTTGTTTGACACAAAAATGCAGTTTTGAAAACGGGCAATATTTTTAATGCAGTTAAAATTGCAAATAAAATCCGAATAAAATCCAAATAATGATTTTAACATTTTTCCTCCAATATTTCAATTGTTTTGGAGAAGTCATATTTTCTCCTCTCATTAAATTTTTAATGAAATACTTTTCCGGAGAGAAAATAATTAAAACCAAAAATCCTCGTTTTATTATTTGATGAAAATCAAATATGAAAATTTGAGAAAATCCCCAACTCTCTCCGAGGGTCCTTGAGTTGCTTAGGATTTATCGAGGATTAGTCAAAATGCAATAAAATTATGATATGCAAAGATGATCTATGTATAACATACCAAATTGAAAATTTGGGATGTTACAAACCTACCCCCCTTAAGGTGAATCTCGCCCTCGAGATTCGGGTTGGCTAGAAAGCAGGTGGGAGTGGTCCTTCCGCAGATCTTCCTCTCGCTCCCAGGTGGCTTCATCTTCCGTGTGGTGACTCCACTGGACTTTGCAAAACTTGATAACCTTACTGCGGGTAACTCGGCTGGCATACTCAAGAATCTTAACTGGTTTCTCCTCATAAGTCAAATCACTTTCCAGCTGAATCGCTTCCAGTGGCACAGTATCTCTCAGTGGTATCTCAGCCATCTCTGCGTGGCACTTCTTCAACTGTGAAACGTGAAATACATCATGAACTCCAGACAATCCTTCGGGCAATTCCAGCTTGTA
Organism: Triticum aestivum; assembly: GCF_018294505.1. Lineage (NCBI taxonomy): Eukaryota > Viridiplantae > Streptophyta > Magnoliopsida > Poales > Poaceae > Triticum > Triticum aestivum. The sequence goes on along the minus strand of NC_057802.1, from coordinate 484,969,916 downwards.
AGAAACTTCTCCCATACGTTCCAAAACTCTGTATGGTCCGATAAAACGAGGCGCTAGCTTTCCCTTAACTTCAAAGCGCTTCACTCCTCGTAGTGGTGATACTCGAAGATACACTCTGTCTCCGGCTTCATGAACTGTCTCCTTTCGTTTAGAATCCGCATAACTCTTCTGTCTGGACTGGGCTACCTTGAGCCTATCGCGAATCAACCTCACTTTCTGTTCAGACTCCTTAATCAAATCTGGTCCAAACAACTGACGGTCTCCAACTTCGTCCCATAACAACGGTGTTCTACACCTCCTTCCGTACAAAGCTTCGAAAGGGGCCATCTTCAAACTGGTTTGATAACTGTTGTTATAAGAAAACTCTGCATATGGCAAATTGTCGTCCCAACAAGATCCATAATCTAGTGCACAAGCTCTCAACATGTCCTCCAAAATTGGATTGACTCTCTCAGTCTGTCCATCTGTCTGTGGGTGAAAGGCTGTACTAAATTCTAGCCTGGTTCCCAATGTTTCATGTAACTGCTTCCAAAACTTCGAGGTAAACTGGGTTCCTCTATCTGATACAATGGTCCTCGGAACTCCATGCAAACATACAATCCTGGTCATGTATATCTTTTCCAACTTAGCATTGGTGTAAGTGGTCTTCACTGGAATGAAATGAGCCACTTTCGTCAAACGGTCGACTACAACCCATATTGAGTCATAGCCTAAACGAGTCCTGGGTAATCCTGTGATAAAATCCATGCCTATTTTATCCCACTTCCATTCGGGTATTGGCAATGGTTGTAGCAATCCTGCTGGCTTCTGATGCTCTGCCTTCACTCTCTGACACACATCATAAACAGCTACATACTCTGCAATATCCTTCTTCATTCCGGTCCACCAGAAAGTATTCTTCAGATCCAAATACATCTTGGTATTCCCTGGGTGAGTCGAGTACGGTGAATCATGGGCTTCTTGCAAAACAACTTCCTGATCTCCGGATCATTTGGCACATAAACGCGGTCCTCAAACCATAAGGTATCGTGCTCGTCCTCACGAAATCCTTTGGCTTTTCCTTTGATCATCTTCTCCTTTATCTCTTCAATCTCCTTGTTTGTCTTCTGAGCTTCTCTGATCCTTTCCATCAAGGTAGACTGAATCTCCAGTGTCACTAAATAGCCTCTTGGGACTATCTCCAAACATAGCTCGCGAAGGTCCTCGGCTAACTCCTGAGGTAACTCTCCTGTCATGAGGGTGTTGACATGACTCTTGCGGCTCAACGCGTCTGCTACTACGTTAGCCTTTCCTGGGTGATAATGCAATCTCATATCATAATCCTTAATGAGCTCCAACCATCTCCTCTGTCTGAGGTTTAACTCCTTCTGCGTGAAAATATACTTCAAACTCTTGTGATCCGTGTACACCTCACAATGGTTTCCGATGAGAAAATGTCTCCATGTCTTCAACGCATGCACCACGGCTGCTAACTCCAAATCATGCGTAGCATAATTCTTCCCATGGGGTTTAAGTTGTCGTGAAGCATATGACACAACTCTTCCTTCCTGCATAAGCACTGCTCCAAGTCCTCGACGAGAAGCGTCGCAATAAACTTCATAATCCTTGCGTTGATCTGGTAGAATCAACACTGGTGATGTAACCAATCGTTTCTTCAACTCCTGGAAACTAGCTTCACAATCCTCAGTCCAATTGAATTTGGTGTCCTTCTTCAATAGCTCAGTCATGGGCTTAGCAATCTTCGAGAAATTCTCGATGAACCTCCGGTAGTATCCTGCAAGTCCAAGAAAACTCCGGATTTCTCCAACTGTCGTGGGTGATTCCCAACTTGTCACTGTGTCAACCTTGGCAGGGTCTACTGCTATTCCTTCTCCAGAAATAACATGTCCAAGGAATCCAACTTCCTTCAGCCAAAATTCACATTTGCTGAACTTGGCGTATAACTGATGTTCTCTGAGCTTCTCAAGTACCAATCGCAAATGCTCCTCATGCTCTTCCTCATTCTTGGAAAAGACTAAAATATCGTCAATGAACACCACGACGAACTTATCCCAAAACTCCATAAACACTTTGTTCATCAGGTTCATAAAATAGGCAGGTGCGTTAGTCAGACCAAATGACATAACGGTATACTCATACAGTCCATATCTGGTGGTAAAAGCCGTCTTAGGTATATCCTGCTCTCGAATCTTTAACTGATGGTATCCTGATCGTAGGTCGATCTTGGAAAATACTTTAGCTCCTTGTAGGCGGTCAAACAAATCATTGATCATCGGCAGTGGGTACTTGTTTTTGATGGTCACTTCATTCAATCCACGGTAATCAACAACCATCCTCAACGATCCATCTTTCTTCTCCACTAGAAGTACTGGTGATCCCCAAGGTGACGAACTTGGGCGAATATAGCCTTTATCCAGTAACTCCTTGATCTGCTTCTTAATTTCCTCCAAATCTTTTGTGGGCATCCTGTACGGTCTCTTAGATATTGGCCCTGTGCCTGGCAAAAGTTCAATCAAGAACTCAATGTCTCTATCTGGTGGCATGCCTGGCAACTCTTCTGGAAATACATCCGGGTAATCCTTCACCACTGGTACTTCCTCCTGTACAACTCCTGATAAGGAATTCACTTGAGTCCTCTTCGGCATAGGTTGCGAAACTCGCGCTTCTTCATAGCCATAGCTCCTGCTGAAACATGAGTTGTACGGAAAGCTTGCTGAAACTGGTCCCATGTGACAGTGTCAATAGGGTGTGTGGCGGTATAATTCTCCCACCATGATGCTGCGGGTCAATCAAGCTGTTGTGCGGCAAAACGCACTCTTTCCGCATCTGTGCATCCTGCAGTGGTCAACTCCCTTCCAACTTTGCGGAGCCAATCATCTGCAACAATCGGCTCGGTGCTACTGGAAAACACCGGCGGGTTTAGCCTTAAGAAATGGGCTAAGTGATCAACAGGTGGTGGTGGTGGTGGGTTGTTGTTGTTGTTGTTGTTGCCTTGGTTCTGCACTAACACTTGCATCAGGGCATTCTGTTGCTGAATCAACTGGGTGATCTCCGGTGGGAAAACAAATCCGGTGTCGCGTCTCGGAGGCATCTGATGGGTTAGAGAAGACGAGAGTTAAGAATAGAATGAGGTCTAGAGGGAAAACACTACCCATATGCTCATGAGACAAATACAATCAATATCACTCAATCAATTCAAACAAGGCATAACAATCGATCTAACTAGCGTTACAAAGTGCTTGAACTATACTATTAAATGGGGAAAATCTACTACTGATATGGTGGTCTACTTAGAAATTCTGATCAGTTGAAGACTCCATGATGTCTGCTCCAGCTTCATCAACAAAGTCATCTTCACTTGGTTCCGAGTCGGTGTCGTCGATGATGATGTAGTTATCCGGACAAGTGCATTCGTCATCTTTTGCTTTTGGCACTGGATTTCCCATGAATACTCCAATCTTCTTCTCCAGGTCGTCATTCTTCCCTACTAATGCGATGATTTCCTCCAAATAATCCTCGCGTGTAGCCTTGAGTTCTTCCTCCAGCTCCTTGATCTTCGTCAATGCCTTCTTCAGTTCTTCCTTGTCTGAGCACATCTGGTTCTCCTCGCGACGGATATGTTGGTTTTGCTCCTGGATGAAAGCTGCAATTGATCCATCCTTGTTGGTTCTGATCATCTCCCATTGCGCGTCTCGGCGTCCACAAATCTGATAAATTGTATCCTTAAGCTCCTGGTGGTAGACTTCTCCAATGCGTCCCATAGCGATGTGGGCGGCCATGCTCTTCCCTAAACTCCAGGTTGGTGCTTCGAAAACCAATCTTATGGGTTCAGTAACTGGCACAAACGTCCTTCCTGGAATGTGAACTTGAATCTTCCAGCTCTCCTCTTCTTGTGGCGTTGTAGGTTCCGGTGATGCTTGGTATTCCTATGTTCAAGTACTTAGTGACTTCCTTCAAGTGTCGTCCAAAAGGCGTGTCTTCATCTGGTTGCATGAACTTTCTCCTTGCATCCGCCATTCCTAAAAGAGTAGAAAGTGGAGAGGGGTCAGAAATGAGAAGAGAGAAGTGTTCTAGGGCTTAAGCTTAGTGGTCGTGTCCTACAGTCAGCGTGTGCTCTGATACCACCTTTGTAGCGACCAGACCTCAAATGGTCTGTGCTGCTGTGCACCAGTGTCATCCCTGGATCAGTAATGCTGACACGCACAGTACAAACGGAGGATTTATAACAGAGTAGCAATCACACACTTATTACATCGAATATCTCCAAAGAGAATAAGTATGATAAATATGGCTTAAGGCCATCTAAAAACGATAACAGCGGAAGACTTGGAAGATAAGTGAGTCCATCAACTCCAACGGCATCACTGAGTATAAGACCACGACCTAAGGCACCTTACTCGTCGTCTGAAAAGTCTGCAACACGAAACGTTGCAGCCCGAAAATGGGTCAGCACATGGAATATGCTGGCAAAATAACACATGGAGAGTAATGAACAATAATAATGCTATGCTACATGCATATATGGCTGGTGGAAAGCTCTATGGTTAAAGTTTTTGCGGAAAGCCAATTTTTCCCTACTGCAAAGGAATAATTTTTTTAACTATCATGGTGGTTGTTAAACATTGAGATGGTTGACAGCATCTCAATCCCAATTAAAAGTCATCATTAACCCAACAAAATTAATTAAAAGTATCATGGTGATGAGATTCAAATGATAATCCAGGTACTAGATACTCAATTTGTCCATAACCGGGGACACGGCTAACCATGATTAGTTTGTACACTCTACAGAGGTTTGTGCACTTTTGCCCACAAGACTCGATCGCCTCCGCTTGATTCTCGCACTACATGATGTTTGAGAAACGGATGACCGAGACACAGTCTTTCAGAAACAATCACTCTTTACTCCGGATGGATAGTTACACCTACTTTCCCCTACATCTGCTAGCCCACCTCTTCAAGAGATGATGTAACCTACTCAACTATGCTAGAGCCCATAATAGCTTGTGGCTGCACACGGAAGTTTCTAGCATGAATAATCTTATGATCCCTTTGAGCCTGGGTGGCGGTCCTTATACAAACAGACAACACTGGGTTCCCCAGGTGCCTCAATCCACCCAGATGTGAGTTTTTGTTGCCACCTTAAGTAAACCATTATTAACAATCTCACATCTGTCGTGAATGCCTCTCAAACCCAATCCACGTCTACGAGCATAGCATGGCAATATAATAGCAAACGTAGAAGTAACTCCCAAGGGTTTGATAAAAGAACAGGTAATAGGTACTACCTCAACTACTTCCCAATACCCACAATTTAATTAGATCCTAATCATGCAATGTTTGAGGAATAGATCTAATGCAATAAAAACTGGGTATGGAAGGTATGATCAAAGTGTTACTTGCCTTGCTGATGATCCGCGAAACCTAGCGATTCGAAGTAACAAGCGGCACACTCCGGGTACTCTATCGCAAACAAACAAACAAACAAACAATAAGTACTTATCTAATGCACAGGTAAAACTCGAATGAAAGATCCAACCAGAAAGTTCAACTTAAGAACTCCGGTTTGCAAAAAGAATCAACTCGAACGAAGCAACGAAAGTCAAACGGCGAAAGAAACAAGCTTCGTTTACTAATCTGGATCTAGGTCAAATTTTACAGTAGCAAAAACTTGTTTGAGTAGGTTAAACAGAAAGAGAATTTCGAGACGAAACTCTAGGCGCTTGAATCGCCTGATTCCGATAAACGAGCGAAAAGTTAAACAGAAACGAAGATCCGATCAGAAATCGAGATCTGAGATAATCGCGGAAAAATCCAGCGAAAAAGAAAAACGGACGAACGGTTAAAGAACGGACGTTCGTTAACAGAGAAAATCCGACGAACGCGTTCGTTAAAACGAACGGGTCGGTGAACGTTCACTAAATAACAAAACCGAAGAAATAAACCGATCTAGGGTTTTTTTTAAAACAATGAACGGTCTTTTTTAACAA
>NC_057802.1:484696354-484963307 GCF_018294505.1 Triticum aestivum | reverse complement strand
GCGTTTTTTTTAAACATTCCGCCGAAAACTTCATAGAAAAATAAATAAAAATCCAAAAAAGATAAAACAAAATTTTCCTGTCTAGTTAGAATATTTAGAACAGGGTGAACATTGTTTTGACACAAAAATGCAGTTTTGAAAACGGGCAATATTTTTAATGCAGTTAAAATTGCAAATAAAATCCGAATAAAATCCAATGAATGATTTTAACATTTTTCCTCCAATATTTCAATTGTTTTGGAGAAGTCATATTTTCTCCTCTCATTAAATTTTTAATGAAATACTTTTCCGGAGAGAAAATAACTAAAACCAAAAATCCTTGTTTTATTATTTGATGAAAATCAAATATGAAAATTTGAGAAAATCCCCAACTCTCTCCGAGGGTCCTTGAGTTGCTTAGGATTTATCGAGGATTAGTCAAAATGCAATAAAATTATGATATGCAAAGATGATCTATGTATAACATACCAAATTGAAAATTTGGGATGTTACACCTACTCCCACAAGGAAAGGAGGAGTCCTACTCCCGGTGGGAGTAGGACTCCCCCCTATGGCGCGCCTCTCCCCTTGGCCGGCTGCCTCCCCCTTGCTCCTTTATATACGGGGGCAGGGGGGCACCCCAGAGACACAACAATTGATCCTTGAGATCTCTTAGCTGTGTGCGGTGCCCCCCTCCACCATATTACACCTCGATAATACCGTTGCGGAGCTTAGGCGAAGCCCTGCGTCGGTGGAACATCATCATCATCACCACGCCGTCGTGCTGACGAAACTCTCCCTCAACACTTGGCTGGATCGGAGTTCGAGGGACGTCATCGAGCTGAACGTGTGTAGAACTCGGAGGTGCCGTACGTTCGGTACTTGATCGGTCGGATCGTGAAGACGTACGACTACATCAACCGCGTTGTGATAACGCTTTCGCTGTCGGTCTACGAGGGTACGTGGACAACACTCTCCCCTCTCGTTGCTATGCATCACCATGATCTTGCGTGTGCATAGGAATTTTTTTGAAATTACTACGTTCCCCAACAACTTTTGCTCTAGAGTTATCTAGAGTGAAGGAATCTCATGATAGAGCTCTTGAGGTGGCCAATGTTTTTGAAACTAAAAATGCTAAGCTTAAAGTTGCTCATGCTAGACTCCTTGAGGATTTTGAGCACCTCGAAAATGGCTCAAGGGTCATCAAGGGTGAGCTCATCAAACTCACCGAGTCTCATGCTCAACTTGAAGCTTCTTATTTAAAAGAGCTTGCCAAGTTGCCTTTTCCTCTTGTTGTTAATGATGATGCTTGTGCTACTAACTCTATTTCTTGTGAAGCATCCATTTTAAAGGAGAACGTTGAGCTACGGGCTCAACTTGAGTTGCTATCTAGCAATTATGGGAAATTGGAAGAAAGCCATGAAAAGCTCTCAAGCTCTCATGATGATTTTCTAGTATCCCATAATGTGCTAAAGATAGCTCATGAGGCCATGATTGCTAAGGTAACATCTAGTGAGCCTCATGTGGACAGTAGCACTACTTTTAGTCAAAATGCTATATTGCCTTGTGCTAGTCCTCGCGATTCATCCATGCATAACGTTGGTACATCTTGTGATGAATTGCTTTCCTTGCCTTGTTGCTCTAACGATGAAGCTTATACTTCCTCTAGTGCTTGTGTTGAGACTAACCATGTAGAGGAAATCAAAGAACTCAAGGCCCAAGTCACTTCTTTGAAGAAAGACTTGGAAAAGAGTCATGAAGGGAAATTTACACTCAACAACATCTTGAGAGTGCAAAAATCCCCCAATGACAAAGGTGGACTTGGATTCAACTCCAACAAGAAGAAGAAGTCCAAGATGAACAACAAGAAGGGCCAAAAACAAGTCAAGAATTCGGCCAAGATCATTTGCTTCAAGTGCAAAATTGAAGGGCATCATGTTAGATCTTGCCCTTTGAAGAAGAAGGCCATTAGTGACAAGCAACAAGGGAAGCAGCCACAAGTTCACTCTCATTCTCAACCTCAAGTTGAAGAAAGGCCTCTTCCCAAGAAACCTCAAGCTAATGCTTCTCAAGTTGAGAAATCAAGTGAGAAGATAGTGAAGAGTAGACGTTGCTACCTATGTCGTGAGAAAGGTCATCTTGCTTCCTCATGCACTAGTGGTAACTTATCCAACCCAATTATTATTGATGATATCTATTCTCTTGGGAAGGATAAGGTTGGTAATGTGTTTGCTAAACTTGTTGGTACTCAAAGTGGTGTCAAGAAAAGAACCATTTGGGTAGCCAAGCCTATTGTGACTAACGTCTTAGGACCCAACTTGGTTGGGGACCAACTAGCTCAAACTTGATCAATAGGTGTTGATGGAGGACATTGGAGACTTGGCTACATTATGAAGAATTAAGGGGAGGGGACTTCATCACTCTTATTGTCTCAAGCCAAGTCAATTGAATCATCAAGCTTATATCTTATATCCAATGTGCCTCCTTGCGGTAACTTGTACTTAAATTGCTTACATTGAAAGTTACTTGCCCCCTTGCATGTTTTGGTTTTGTTCCTTGCATGTGTTTGTATATGATGTGTCTCCAAATTGCCTTTGTGTATGTTGGTTTGCACATCATGTACATGTGTGCCGTTCGTTGAGCCTTACTGCATCTTGGTTGTATCTTAGTTGGCTCTTGTGAGAGATTAATGGAATATCTCATTATGGGGGAGTGATGTGCTTTGTGCACTTCGCAATCCTATAAAGGTGGGTACATGGGGAATACCACTTAGTATTGATATTACAAGATTATCTAGTCGCTATGTGGTATGTCTTCTCATGAGAAAATCAAATTCTAAATAGTCCATTAATTATCTCTTGTTGGATCCTTTTAATTGCCTATTGTCTATCTTTAATTGGTATCACATTGTGGGGGAATAATATGCTATGTGCATATTACAAGCCTAGAAAATGTGTACATTTGAGATATTGTCACCTAGAATTGATATTGTAAATTATCTTGTTCCTAGGTGGCATGTTAGCTCTACAAGTTGCAATTTTCTTATGTGTGGTGTGAAGATGATGTTTGATATCCTTGCTATCTACCAACGGGAATTATTTCCAAATACTTCTTGTCTTTTGACAATTGGTACTCACTTATGTGTGGTAGAAATTATTGATCATCTTTACATTGGCCTTTGCTTTTATTTGCCTTATATCTTGCCTAGGAATGTATCAACTCCCTTTGTCTTCCATACCACTTGTGGATCTTGTTTATTTCTTGATCTTGTCTAGTGTTTTCTAGATATAGTGAAAGTGGTGATCCCACCTTGTGCATTTTGCATTCAAATACAAATTCTCTATAATGCACTAGTCTTGGGGGACTTATCCTATTTTCTATAAAACACTCATCTTGCGATCCTTATCAAGTGTGTGTTGGTGGAAGGCAAGCTGTTTTCGTTTTGGTACTTTGTGCCATCATGAAACTTTGTAGAGATCTTGGTTTGTTTGGAACCATCCTCTCTTTTGGGAGTTTGGTATCTTTATTTTGAGTGTATCAATGGATATCTCATTCCTTGATGTATCTTTTATGGATATCCTCCAAGTGATGTTTTATTCATTTGGTATCTTTTCTTCACTTGGTTTTTCTTTGTCATTTGGTATCGGTTCTTGAAGGTCTTGAGCATGCATATTTACTTCATGTAGTCTATGTGGCATGCCTTCTTTATTTGACCCAATATACAAGGAAACTCCACCAAGTCTCAAATTGGATGAGATGTGCATGAAATTCATTTCCTTCTCTATATGCACATATTTATGTGGAGTTTGTCCTATGTATATTGGTGTTTCTAACTCTTTGGTCCCAATGAGTTTGGGTACCATTTTGTTTGTGGTGTTGTTCTAGGAACAACTAGAGATGCATTGGATGCTCGGCTCATTCAAAAGGAAGGTGGTGTCACCATGTGCTTATTGGAGTCAAGCTAGGACGCTCAATGAACTACTATCGTTTACATTCAATTGGTATCTACTACATCCTTCCAATGCTATCTCGGTAACAAGTATATACTCATGCATACATTTCCTTCATACTACCTTGTGTAGGTTCCATCATGGCATGAATTTCTTGATTAGTTCTTGTGTTACTTGTTTCCTTTCTCAAAGCATCTCAACGATGATCTCATGTTGCTAGTTGTGATGTCTTTGATGGGTGTGTGGTAGGAATTCATTTATATACTATAAGACCATATCTAGCCATGTGCTATGCTTCCAAGCAAATATCTTATTGGTATATGTATGACTTCCTCTTGGATATCTTGTTCCTTCGTGTTGTAACTATTTCGGGTGTACATCCTTATTTGTAGATATATATCATCATGATCTCGTCTACCTAGAACCTTATACACTTGAGAGAAATTACATCTCTAGATGATATCCTTTCTTTCACGTCCACCTTGTCTTTCTTGTTATTTCTTTGGTGGCTCCGTGAAAGCTTTTGCCTTGAGTGCGTGTCTTATCTCGTTGCATCTTGTTGCACTCTTGTGTGGTGAAGATTATTTTCCTCATGCTTATCTCTACGAGGCTTTTGCCATCTTAATTGGTATCCCTCGTCTTGATGAGGCTTTCATCTTCTATCTTCACCATGGGTGGTCGCAAGCTTTGTTGCTAGTTCTCTTTTTAGTGAGCTTGTGAACCCATTTGCTAGTTGGGTGTGTGTGGGGAGTACATGTCATGCACCGTGTATCTCACTTATCCAAGACTATGTTGATGCTTATGCTCATCCTTACATTAGTCTTCTCAAGTGCATAGCCTTGACTCACACACATCATTTTGGTTGAGCCCATTCTTAAATTGCCTCTTTTACTTGTTGCTCAACCATGTGTTTGTTCCAAGTACTAGTCTTAGTTTCCTATATGCTCACTTGCACTTGTTGTAAGTTTCTATTGATTTTGGGGGAGTGATGATCCTATTTTGTGTACTCGGTATCCTAATGCAAATATTGTAAGAAGTGCACAAATCATGGAGAGCTTCACTAGTGTCTTTAGAACACTCTGTTGCTCTCTTGCACTTGTCGTGAGGTTCTATTGATCTTGGGGGAGTGACGATCCTATTTTGTGCTTGTTGTATCCAGTTACAAAACTAAATTGTGCACAAATCATGGGGAGCTTCTCTAGTTTCTCTAGAACACTCCTTTGCTCATATCATAATTTATTTCATTCACGTGGCACGTAGGATCATTGGTCTAGTTGGCTCAATTGATATCCGTTGATTGCTTGCTTCAATTGGTATCTTTTGATTGCTTGTTTGCTTGTTTCTCTCTTTCTTATGTCTTTGTGGAATATCTTTCTTTTGTAAACTTTGGGCCTAAATATAGTTTGTGTTCCTCCTAGTATTTACCGTCAAACTTGCGTATTGCATTCCACTCTCTTGTTGAGAAATACACAAATTATGGAGGAACACAATTTATATTGGCCTTCTAAGCTTTTCTCCCATTTTGGCAATCGATGCCAATGGGGGAGAAGTTTCAGAGAGTTTTGTGGAGAAGTTTAGAGGATTCTCTCCTCTTGCTTTGGTTTTGTTCCTAAGCATTTGCATCTCTTACTCATGCATCATTGGTTGTTGCATTGCATGGTGATGCATAATTCCTTATATAAACTCTCTTGAAAGTGATTGTCATCAATTACCAAAATGGGGGAGATTGAAAGAACATGTGGTGCCCCCATGTTTGGTTTTGGTAATTGACGACAATCTCTATGGACTAATGGTCGCATTGAGTTATATTTGAAGGTTTTGTCCATAGGCTTTTCTTGGAGTACATGTGTTGGTTTCAAGGAGAGTTTGTGTTGACCAAGGTGCTATTAAGGAATTATCCAAAGATTGGCCATGTGAGAGTTGAGCTTATTGCAAGCATGTCTTAAAGAAGAAGATTGTGTGATCATTCATGTTTACCTTCAAGACATCATCCAAATGAAGAGAGCTGGAAAGATTCTAGGTTGATCAAGATTAAGTCAAGAGTGAATCAAGTTGATCAACTCACAAAGCGTAGAAGATGTACCGAGAGGGATCAAGTGATCCCATGGTATGGTAAGCATTGTCCATTGTGCTTTGTGTACTAACCCATGGTCTATGTGAGAGTTCTATGTGGGGTTAGGTACATGTTCATGGGCTTGCGTCAAGAGGAAGATATCACTCAACCCATGGAGAGGATGACATCAAGTGGTGATCGTCATCAAGATTGTCGTGTGCAAGTTCAAGTGGAGCATCATGAAGAGATCAAGTGCTTGAAGCTTGCCGTCCATTGTGGTGACAATGGACTTGTGAAGATGTGCCAAAGAGTGGCTCACCCATAGTGGACTATGGGGGAGTAATCATCTAGTCTTCATCGAGCCAACACAATCAAGAAAGGTGGTCCAACTTGAGGGTGTCAAGATCGTCATCATCTAGCTCAAGTGGACCATGTGCAAGGCAAAGGTTTGCCCTTGATAGGTTTTCTATTTTACTGGTCTCATGGTGGTAGTTGGGAGACCGGGTTATAGGATCGATAGTCGTACTATCAAGGGGGGCTCTCAAGTGAGTAGCTTGATCGTATCGTTCGTCGAGAGCTCAAACCATTGCATCCTTGCATCATGTTTCTTGGTTCTTGTTTGGTCTCTTTGTGAGTCTTAGATCTTATGGTCATCTTGATGACAAGCTTGAGTTCATCGAAAACGGAGTTTGCATGCGTCTTCTATGATGTTTTCGATGTTGGAGGTTTTACTGGTCTTATCCAAGGAAGGGTTCTCACCATTTTCTTTTGGGCCTTTTCTCATTTGCTTCTTATTGGTATTTCTATCAAGATTTTGTTAGCCCTTGTCGCTAGCTTTCCAACAAACTTGGTTTCGTCGAATTCGGAGTCCGTTTGCAAAAGTTGTGTCAGTTTTGGTGTCCTTTAAAGGGGCTGCTGCGGATGTAATTTTTTAGTACCGCTCTTGGGAGCGGTACTACCGCGGCTCCTGAGCGGTAGTACCGCTCCGGACCAAAATCTCGTGTTTTGCTCAGCGGAAGTAGGCATGGAAGTATTTTTTTTGTACCGCTCGCAAGCAGTAGTACCGCTACCACTTGCGGTAGTACCGTGAGGTCGAGCGGTAGTACCGTGGGGACGAGCGGTAGTACCGCTCCGGCGGTTCGACTGGCCTTTTGCCTCCTCGCTGTTGTTTTTCAAAGGGGTACTACCGCCCTAGCGGTAGTACCGCTCCTTGGAGCGGTAGTACCGCTCTGTGCGGGCTGTGAGCATAACGGTTGGATTTTTCCCCACCTATAAAAGGGGGTCTTCTTCCCCATTGAACCTTATCCTTTGAGCTCGTGTTCTTCCCCCATTGTTGACCTTCTTCGAGCTTGCTAACTCTCAATCCCTCCATGGATTCTTGCTAGTTTTTGAGGGAAAAGAGAGAGGAGATCTGGATCCACATTTCCACCAATCACTTTCTCCTCTATGTGAGGGGAACCCCTTGGATCTAGATCTTGGAGTTCTTGGTGTTCTCCTTCTTGTTCTTCCTCTCATTTTCCTCCCTAGCATTAGTTGCTTCGGTGGGATTTGAGAGAGAAGGACTTGGGCACTCCGTGTGCCCTTGCCAGTGCATTTGGTGCATCGGTTTGAGTTCTCCACGGTGATACGTGGAAGTTACAAGTTGAGAAGCTTATTACTCTTGGGTGCTTGGTACCCTTGAGCTTGTTCCTCTTGGGTGCTTGGGCGCCCTAGACGGTTGGTGGTGTTCAGAGCTCAATCATTGTGGTGTAAAGCTCCGGGCAAGCGTCGGGGTCTCCAATTAGGTTGTGGAGATCGCCCCGAGCAATTTGACGGGTTCCGGTGACCGCCCCCAAGGGTTGCCATTTGTACGGGTTCGGTGACCGCCCTCAAGGGTCCCTTAGTGGAATCACGGCATCTTGCATTGTGCGAGGGCGTGAGGAGATTACGGTGGCCCTAGTGGCTTCTTGGGGAGCATTGTGCCTCCATACTGCTCCAAACGGAGATTAGCATCCGCAAGGGTGTGAACTTCGGGATACATCGTCGTCTTCGCGTGCCTCGGTTATCTCTTACCCGAGCCATTTACTTATGCACTTTACTTTGTGATAGCCATATTGTTTCTTGTCATATATCTTGCTATCACCTAAGTAGGTTTTCTTGCTTAGCATAAGTTGTTGGTGCACATAGGTGGGCCTAGTTGTTGTAGGTTTTGTGCTTGACAAATTAACCGCTAGGTTTATTCCGCATTTGTTCAAGCCTCAACCGTAATTATTTTAAAGCGCCTATTCACCCCCCTCTAGGACATTGACGATCTTTCAGCGAAAAAATTAGAGATAAAAACATTTTGGGAGGTTTATCCATCCCACCAAAAAAACCGACTCAGAGTTCCGGACACTTTCCATGCTAGATATGACATAGGTGGTTCCCAAACAGAAAATAAAGTTTATTACTTTTTCCACCATACTTTCACTTTCCATGGCTAGCCGTATCCACGGGCGCATTCCATACCAACACTTTCCAAGGAATTTATTATTTGACAACATAAAGTAAATTCATTTTTGCATTTCGGGACTGGGCATCCCTAAAACCTTTGCCTTACTCTCGTGCAATGACAAGTGAATAAACACTCATCTTGAGAATAACACATCCAGCATGGAAAATATTAGCCACCCGTTACCGTTCCGCGAGCGAAACAAACACACAAAAGAGAAGTTTATTTTGAAAATTAGAGATGGCACATGCAAATTTGTTTAGAATGGCAAAAGAATACCTCATATAGGTAGATATAGTGGACTCATGTGGCAAAACTGGTTTAAAGGATTTTGGATGCACAAGTAGAGGTCATACTTAGTGCAAAATGAAGGCTAGTAAAAAGATTGAGAAGCGGCCAACCAAGAAACGAATAATCTCATAAGCAAGCATTAAGCATAATTAACACCGAATAATGCACCACAAGTAGGATATAATTTTCATTGCATGATTATTGACTTTCGTGCATGCATAGGGAATCACAAACCTTTACACCAATATTCTTACTAGAACACAATTACTCATCAACATAACTCACATATCACATCATCATATCTCAAAACTATTACTAAGAATCAAGTCTATTTTGTCCAATGATATTCATGACAATTTTGTACTTTATCCTTCTTGGATATCTATCACTTTGGGACTAATTTTCATGTGTTGATTTTCATAAGCTCAAACAAATATAAGTGAAGATCATGAGCATAACAAATTTTCTTTCTCTCAAAATAATTTAAGTGAAGCAAGAGAGAATTTCTTCAGAATCTTACTAACTCTCAAATAAATCTAAGTGAAGCAAGAGAGTATTTCTTCAAAAATAACAAAGTACACCGTGCTCAAAAGGATATAAGTGAAGCACTAGAGCAAGTCCTAGCTCATAAAAGATTTAAGTGAAGCACAAAGAGCAATTCTAACAAGTCATGATATAATTTTGGCTCTCTCAAATAGGTGTGTCCAGCAAGGATTGATGACTTAAAACACAAAATAAAACAAGCAAAGACACATATCATACAAGACGCTCCAAGCAAAACACATATCATGTGACGAATAAAAATATAGCCTCGAGTAAAATATCGATAGTTGTTGGAAGAAAGCGGGGATGCCACTTGGGGGCATCCCCAAGCTTAGTTGGTTGCTCATTTTTGGACAATAGCTTGGGATGCCGGGGCATCCCCAAGCTTAGGCTTTTACATCCTTCCTTCATCCATCGTAAGATAACCCAAAACTTGAAAACTTCAATCACATAAAACTCAACAATACCTTTGTGAGATCCGTTAGTAAAAGAAAGCAAACCACTACTATAAGTGTTGTGTCAAGCCAATTCATATTTTGTTTTTGTATTATATCTACTGTATTCCAACTTTTCTATGGCAAAAACTCATCAAAGAAAACCATAGAGCCATCAAAATAAGCACACGACACAAAGAAAACAGAATCTGTCAAAACAAAACAGTCTGTAGTAATCTGGAACTTTCGAATACTTCTGTAACTCCAAAAATTCTGAAAAATTAGGACACCAGGGTAATTTGTATATTAATATTCTGCAAAAAGAATTGGTATTTTATCGCTCTCTGTTTAAAAATAAGAATTGTTTTCGTGAGCGCAAAGTTTCCGTCCTTTTAAGCAAGATAAAACAACTATCACCCAAGAAGATCCTAAAGGCTTTACTTGGCACAAACACTAATTAAAACACAAAAAACATAATCATAACAGTAGCATAATTTTTTAAACACACAAGAACAGAAAGCAAAAAAGCAAAAATAAATTTTATTCATTGGGTTGCCTCCCAACAAGCGCTATAGTTTTACGCCCTTAGCTAGGCATAAGATTTCAATGATGCTCACATAAAAGACAAGAATTGAAGCACAAAGAGAGCATCATAATACATGTGACAAACACATTTAAGTCTAACATACTTCCTATGCATAGGAATTTCATAAGTAAACAAATTATCAAGACAAGAAACATCTAACATATGCAAAGAAGAGGGATAAAACATTGACGATCTCAACATAACGAGAGGTAACTTAGTAAGATGAAAATTTCTACAACCATATTTTCCTCTCTCATAATAATTACATGTAGGATCATAATCAAATTCAACAATATAACTATCGCATAAAATATTCTCTTCATGATCCACATGCATGCAAAGTTGACACTCTTCCAAAATAGTGGGATTATTATCAGATAAAGTCATGACCTTTCCAAGCCCACTTTTATCAAAAATTTCATAAGATTGAGCACTCTCCAAATATGTGGGATTATTTATACCTAAAGTTGACGCTCTTCCAAACCCACTTCCAATATTATTGCAAACAATATATTCATCATGAGGCTTAACAAAATTTTCTAGATCAGAAGAAGAATCACCCCAATCATGATCATTACAATAAGCAGTGGACATAGCAAAATTAGCATCGCCAAGCTTGGGGTTTTGCATATTATTAGCACAATTGACATTAATAGAATTTATAGTAAAATAATTGCAATCATGCTTTTCATTCAAAGAGCTATCATGAATCACTTCATAAACTTCTTTGTCACAATTTTCAGATTCACGAATCTCAAGCAAAACCTCATAAAGATAATCTAGTGCACTCAACTCACTAGCAATTGGTTCATCATGATTAGATCTTTTGAAAAGATTAGCAAGTGGATGAGGATCCATATCAATAGATTTTTAGCAAGCAAAGATGCAAGCAAATAGAAGGCACATGGTAACACAAGCAAAGATAGCAAACAAGATTGCACACAAAAAAAACAGATCTAACGGGAAAACGGCGAACGAAAAAGAGGGCGAATAAAAACGGCAAATTTTTGTGAAGTGGGGGAGAGGAAAACGAGAGGCAAATGGCAAACAATGTAAATTGCGAGGAGATGAGATTTGTGATTAGGAACCTGGTTATGTTGAAGATTCTCCCCGGCAACGGCGCCAGAAATTCCTTTTGATGTCTCTTGAAGCTACGTCGGTATTTCCCCAAAGAGGAAGGGATGATGCAGCACAACGGCGGCAGGTATTTCCCTCAGATATGAAACCAAGGTTATAGAACCAGTAGGAGAACCAAGAAACACAACGTAAACAATCCCTGCACACAAATAACAACCACTCACAACCCGATGTGTTATAGGGGCTGTCAATCCCTTTCGGGTAATGGTGCCAGAAATTGGTGCGTGGACGGGAGAAAATTGTAATAGGTTGATAGATTGAACGTCAAATAAAATAAATAGAAATAAAATGCAGTGAGGTATTTTTGTATTTTTGGTTTAATAGATCGGAAAAATAAATGCAAGGAAAAAGTAGATCGCAAGGCAAATATATGAGAAAGAAGACCCGGGGGCCGTAGGTTTCACTAGTGGCTTCTCTCGAGAAAAATAGCAAACAGTGGGTAAACAAATTACTATTGGGAAATTGATAGAACTTCAAATAATTATGACGATATCCAGGCAATGATCATTACATAGGCATCACATCCAAGATTAGTAGACCGACTCCTGCCTGCATCTACTACTATTACTCCACACATCGATCGCTATCCAGCATGCATCTAGTGTATTAAGTTCATGGAAAATGGAGTAATGCAATAAGAACGATGATATGATGTAGACAAGATCTGTTTATCTATTGCGTAGATATAGATCTCGTCTTTTTATCCTTAGTAGCAACGATACATACGTGTCGTTTCCCTTTCTGTCACTGGGATCGAGCATCGTAAGATCGAACCCACTACCGGGCACCTCTTCCCATTGCAAGATAAATAGATCAAGTTGGCCAAACAAAACCCAAATATCGAAGAAGAAATATGAGGCTATAAGAGATCATGCATATAAGAGATCAAAGAAACCCAAATAACTTTCATGGATATAAAAAGATATAACTAATCATAAACTTGAAGTTCATCGGATCCCAACAAACACACCGAAAAGAGTTACATCATATGGATCTCCAAGAGACCATTGTATTGAGAATTCAACGAGAGAGAGAAAGCCATCTAGCTACTAACTACGGACCCAAAGGTCTACAAAGAACTACTGACGCATCATCGGAGAGGCACCAATGGAGGTGGTGAACCCCATCCGAGATGGTGTCTAGACTGGATCTGGTTGTTCTGGACTCTGCGGCGGCTGGATGAATATTTCGTCGACTCCTCTAGGGTTTTGGGAATATTGGGGTATTTATAGAGCAAAGAGGCAGTCCGGGGGGCACCCGAGGTGGGCACAACCCACCAGGGCGCGCCTGGGCCTCCTGGCGCGCCCTGGTGGGTTGTCCTCTCCTCGGGACTCCCCCCAGGTGCAACTAGGGCCCAACTTCTTCCTTTTGGTCCATAAAAAATCATCGTAAAGTTTAGTGGCATTTGGACTCTGTCTGATATTGATTTCCTGCGATGTAAAAAACATGGAAAAATAGCAACTGGCACTTGGCACTATGTCAATAGGTTAGTACCAAAAAATGATATAAAATGACTATAAAATGATTTTAAAAATCCAATATTGATAATAAACCAACATGGAACAATAAAAAATTATAGATACGTTGGAGACGTATCAAAGGCCCCTTTAGCTTTAGGCCAACTGGTGTTGGGGAGCTTGCTCACCATGGCGCCGCCGTAGTCTGCATGCTGCCCGTCGACCACCTTCGGCTTCACATTGAAGACTTTTAGCCATAGGCCGAAGTGTGGGGGGATGCGGAGTATCGCCTCACAAACGACGATAAACGCTGAGATGTGGAGGAAAGAATTTGGGGCTAGATCATGGAAATCAAGCCCGTAGTAGAACATGAGGCCGCGGACAAAGGGGTGAAGGGGAAACCCTAGCCCGCGGAGGAAGTGAGGGATGAACACCACCCTTTCGCCGGGCTCTGGGGTGGGGATGACTTGCTCCTTGGCAGGGAGCCTGTGTGCGATGTCCGCAGACAAGTACCCCGCCTCCCGGAGGTCCTTTACGTCCTTCTCCGTGACGGAGGAGGACTCCCACTTGCCCTTCGAGCCAGATCTGGAAATGGCTGGAGAGGTTGGTGTCGGTGGGAAAGGTTGAAGCTTGGGCGCTGGAGCTTGAGGATGGGGAAACAGGAGAAGGAAGAAGGCATGGGGTGGAAAGAGGGATCTTTATCCACTTATATAGGCACTGAATATCAAGCGCCCCTCTCAAAGCCTTAAAACTCGCCTGTTCCCAAGGGGTCGTGCGAATGGCACGGTTGGATTACCCAAACCCGTGTTGATGAGGATCCCGCAATAAGCGGACACGATCTCTATTTTGACAAGATGTGTCAATAGAGGCCGCGCCTCAAAGCGCGAAGTGGGAGGCGAAAAACGGTTCGAAATGTTAAGGAGGCTAGACGTGGCGTTTCATCGAAAAAGTTGTCAGTTGACAGACATTATTTTGGTTGAATATTTTGCCTTCGTGGTTGAGGGTTGTGACTATCATGCAGAGCCAGATACAATTCTTTTATTCAGAAGCTTGCTTTGAAGTATTCGGGAGGAGGAACCCGCCTTGCAATGCCGAAGACAAGCTGCGTACCAAACATATCATCATTGAAGACTGGTTCAGGGGCTATTGAGGGAGTCCTGGATTAGGGGGTCCTCGGGTGTCCGGGCTATGTGATATGGGCCGGACTGATGGGCCGTGAAGATACAAGGTAGAAGACCTTTCCCGTGTCCGGATAGGACTCTCCTATGCGTGGATGGCAAGATTGGAGTTCGGATATGTAATTTTCTTCTTCTGCAAGCTGACTCTGTACAACCCTTGGCTCCTCCGGTAGTCTATATAAACCAGAGGGTTTAGTCCGTAGAGGCTATCAGAATTCATATAGGTTAGACATCTAGGGTTTAGCCATTACGATCTCGAGGTAGATCAACTCTTGTAACCCCTATACTCATCAAAGACAATCAAGCAGGAAGTAGGATTTTACCTCCATTAAGAGGGCCCGAACCTGGGTAAACATCTTGTCCCCTTTATCTCCTGTTACCTTCGATCCTCAGACGCATAGTTTGGGACCCCCTACCCGATATCAGCCGGTTTTGACACCGACAGGCTTGTCACCTAGCGGTGCATCAAGGACATAATTCTTCTGTGCAGCAATGAGGATAATCCTCAAGTTACGGACCCAGTCCGTATAGTTGCTACCATCATCTTTCAACTTAGCTTTCTCTAGGACGCATTAAAATTCAGGGGAACGGTAGCTCGGGCCATTGATCTACAACATAGATATGCAAAACTATAAGACTAAGTTCAAGATAAATTAAGTTCAATTAATCAAATTACTAATGAACTCCCACTTAAATAGACATCCCTCAAGTCATCTAAGTGATATGTGATCCAAATCAACTAACCCATGTCCGATCATCACATGAGATGGGGTAGTCATCAATGGTGAACATCTCTATCTTGATCATATCTACTATATGACTCATGTTCGACCTTTCGGTCTCTAGTGTTCCGAGACCATGTCTATACATGCTAGGCTCGTCAAGTTCAACCCAAGTATTCTGCATGTGCAAAACTGTCTTACACCCAGTGTATGTGAACGCAGAGTCTATCACACCCGATCATCACGTGGTGTCTCGAAACAATGAACTGTAGAAACGGTGCATACGCAAGGAGAACACTTTTATCTTGAAATTAAGTGAAGGGATCATCTTATAATGCTACCGCCATTCTAAGCAAAATAAGATGCATAAAGGATAAACATCACATGCAATCAAAATATGTGACATGATATGTCTATCATCATCTTGTGCTTTTGATCTCCATCTCCAAAGCATCGTCATGATCTCCATCGTCACCGGCTCGACACCTTGATCTCGATCGTAGCGTCGTTGCGCCGAGGTCGTCACGCCAACTATTGCTTCTTGATGACCAACAAGTATAGGGGATTTATCATAGTCCTTTCGATAAGTAAGAGTGTCGAACCCAATGAGGAGCAGAAGGAAATGAGAAGCGGTTTTCAGCAAGGTATTCTCTGCAAGCACTAAAATTATCGGCAACAGATAGTTGTGTCATAAGATAATTCGTAACGGGTAGCAAGTAAAAAAAGTAACTAAGGTGCAACAAGGTCTTTTTGTAGCAAAGGACAAGCCTGGACGAACTCTTTTATAAAGCAAAGCGCTCCCGAGGACACATGGGAATTACTGTCAAGCTAGTTTTCATCATGCTCATATGATTCGCGTTCGTTACTTTGATAATTTGATATGTGGGTGGACCGGTGCTTGGGTGCTGTCCTTACTTGGACAAGTCTCCCACTTATGATTAACCTCTCTCGCAAGCATCCACAACTACGAAAGAAGAATTAATATAAATCTAACCATAGCATGAAACATGTGGATCCAAATCAGCCCCTTACGAAGCAACGCATAAACTAGGGTTTAAGCTTCTGTCACTCTAGCAACCAATCATCTACTAATTACTTCTCAATGCCTTGCACTAGGCCCAAACAATGGTGAAGTGTCATGTAGTCGACATTCACATAACACCACTAGAGGAATGGCAACATACATCTCATCAAAATATCGAACGAATACCAAATTCACATGATTACTTATAACGAGACTTCTCCCATGTCCTCAGGAACAAACGTAACTACTCACAAAGCATATTCGTGTTCATAATCAGAGGAGTAATAATTATCATTAAGGATCTGAACATATGATATTCCACCGAATAAACCAACTAGCATCAACTACAAGGAGTAATCAACACTACTAGCAACCCAGAGGTACCAATCTGAGGTTTTGAGAAAAAGATCAGATACAAGAGATGAACTAGGGTTTGAGAGGAGATGGTGCTGGTGAAGATGTTGATGGAGATTGACCCCCTCTCGATGAGAGGATCGTTGGTGATGACGATGGCTTCGATTTCCCCCTCCCGGACGGAAGTTTCCTCGGCAAAATAGCTCCGCCAGAGCCCTAGATTGGTTCTGCCCAGGTTCCGCCTCGAGATAGCGACGCTTTGTCCCGAAAGCTTCCTCTTCATTTTTCCAGGTCAAAACACATCATATAGTAGAAGATGGACACCGGGGCCTGCCAAGTAGCCCACAAGGCAAGGGGCGCGCCCAGGGGGTAGGGCGCGCCCCACCCTTGTGGATGCCTAGTGGGTCCCCTCTGGTGCTTTCTTCGCCCAATATATTTATATATATTCCAAAATAATTCTCCGTAAATTTTCAGGACTTTTGGAGTTGTGCAGAATAGGTCTCTCTGATTTTCTCCTTTTTCAGTCCAGAATTCCAGCTGCCGGTATTCTCCCTCTTCAAGTAAACCTTCTAAAATAAGAGAGAAAAGGCATAAGTATTGTGCTATAATGTGTAATAACAGCCCATAATGCAATAAATATCAATATAAAAGCATGATTCAAAATGGACTTATCAACTCCCCCAAGCTTAGACCTCACTTGTTCTCAAGCGAAAGCCGAAATCGAAAAACATGTCCACTTGTTTAGAGATAGAGGTGTCGATAAAATAAAATACGGACATGAGGGCATCATGATCATCTTTAGAACAACAACATATATTGTCATACAATTTCTTATGCTAAAGTAACAATTCATTCACAAGGTAAAGTATGAATCAAAAACTTCATTGAAAACTAACAAACTATGATCTCAGTCATTGAAGCAATTGCAATTTATCATAACATCAGAAAGAGTCAACTCAAGAGCCTTTCAGCAAGTCCACATACTCAACTATCATTTAGTCTTTGACAATTGTAACACTCATGCAATACTTATGGGTTCAAAGCCTCAGTCGGACACAGAGAAAGATAGGGGCTTATAGTTTCGCCTCCAAACCTTTTACCTCAAGGGTAATGCCAACAATAATAGTTTATGATAACCTACATTCGAGTGGATATATATATCTGGATCTTTCTCCAACACATAGTGCTTGACAAAAAAGAAAAAGTGTAAAAAGGAAAGGTGAAGATCACCATGACTCTTGTATAAGGGTAGATGATAAAGGTAAAAGATAGGCCCTTCGCAGAGGGAAGCAGAGGTTGTCATGCGCTTTTATGGTTGGATGCACAAAATCTTAATGCAAAAGAACGTCACTTTATATTACCGCTTGTGATAAAGAACTTTATTATGCAGTCTGTCGCTTTTCTTTCTTCCATATCACAAGTTCGTATAAAGCTTATTTTCTCAACACTAAAAGTGAGAGCAATTTTTATTGCTTGCACCGATGACAACTTATTTGAATGATCTTACTCAATCCACAGGTAGGTATGGTGGACTCTCATGGCAAAACTGGTTTAAGGGATATTTGGATGCACAAGTAGTATCTCTACTTGGTGCAAAGGATTTGGCTAGCATAAGGGGGGAAAACAAGCTCAACATGTTGGAGGATCCATGACAATATAGCTTCTATTCGGATATAAGAAAACATAACCCATTATGTTGTCTTACTTGTCCAACATCAACTTTTTAGCATGTCATATTTTAATGAGTGCTCACAATTACAAAAGATGTCCAAGATAGTATATTTATATGTGAAACCTCTCTTTCTTTATTACTTCCTATTAACTGCAACAATGGAAAAAACTATGTTTGTCAACTCTCAACAACTTTTATTCATCATACTCTTTATATGTGAAGTCATCACTCTCCATAAGATCATTATGTGATCTTTTTATTTCTTTTTATTCTTTCCTTTTCTTATTTTATTCCCTCAAGATCATAGCAAGAAAGCAAAGCCCCCAACTCAAAACTACTCTTTATTATATATAACTCACGGACTCGATTACATAGATAGATCTCAAAGCAAAACTCAAAGCTAGATCATACTAAAGACTTTATTCTACTAGATTAAGATATAACCCAAAAGGATCGAACTAAGAAAAAGCGATAAAGGTAAAGGTGTGGTGGTGATACGATACTGGGGCATCTCCCCCAATCTTGGTAGTTGCCAAGGGGAGTGCCCATACCCATATATTTAGATCTCTTTCTTCAGAGGTGGTGATGATGGAGTTGATGACGTATCCGTCAGCTTCATTAAGGCATCTTTCAGGACTTGCAGCACACGTTGGAGCATATTTGCATTCTTCTGGATTTCCTCCAGAAGATGCTTATTTTCAGGCCACCAAGAACCTTTTCCTCCATTGCTTTCACTTGAACGGGATATGTCCCAATTGGTGGGTATATGTGTACGAGGGGTGTTCTCCACTCCGTAATTACGAACTGATACATCTCCAACGTATCTATAATTTTTGATTGTTCCATGCTGTTATATTATCATTCTTGGATGTTTTACAATCATTTTATAGCAACTTTATATCATTTTTGGGACTAACCTATTGACATAGTGCCCAATGCCAGTTGCTGTTTTTTGCTTGTTTTTTACTTCGCCGAAAATCAATACCAAACGGAGTCCAAATGCAGCAAAACTTTTTGGAGAATTTTTCTGGGCCAGAAGACACGGGATGGGCCAAAGAAGTACCAGAGCGGTGCCCCGAGGGGGGCACAACCCACCTGGGCGCGCCTGGGGGCCCATGCCACCCTGGTGGGTTGTACCCACCTTGGTGGCCTCCCGCACTTCCTCTTTGCTCTATAAATACCCCAATATTCCAGAAACCCTAGGGGAGTTGACGAAAATCAATTCCAGCCGCCACAAGTTCCAAAACCACCAGATCCAATCTAGACACCATCATGGAGGGGTTCATCATCCTCATTGGTGCCTCTCCGATGATGCGTGAGTAGTTCATTGTAGACCTACGGGTCCGTACTTAGTAGCTAGATGGCTTCCTCTCTCTCTCTCTTTTGATTCTCAATACAATGGTCTCTTGGAGATCTATTTGATGTAACTCTTTATGCGGTGTGTTTGTTGGGATCTGATGAACTTTGAGTTTATGATCAGATCTATGTTTTTATCCATGGAAGTTATTTGAGTTCTTTGGTCTCTTATATGCATGATTTCTTATAGCCTCGTATTTCTTCCTCGAATCTTTGGTTTAGTTAGGCCGACTAGATCGATTTTTCTTGCCATGGGAAGAGGTGCTTTGTGATGGGTTCGATCTTACGGTGCTTGATCCCAGTGACAGAAGGGGAAACGACACATATGTATCGTTGCCATTAAGGATAACAAGATGGGGTCTATTTCTACATAAATAGATCTTGTCTACATCATGTCATTGTTCTCATTGCATTACTCCGTTTCTCCATGAACTTAATACACTAGATACATGCTGGATAGCGGTCGATGTGTGGAGTAATATTAGTAGATGCAGGCAGGAGTCGGTCTACTAATCTTGGACGTGATGCCTATATAATGATCATTGCCCGGATATCGTCATAATTATTTGAAGTTCTATCAATTGCCCAACAGTAATTTGTTTACCCACCATGTGCTATTTTCTCGAGAGAAGCCACTAGTGAAATCTACGGCCTCCGGGTCTCTTCCTTATCATACTTGCCTTCGAGATCTATTTTTATTCGCTTTTATTTTTAGATATATATTTCAAAAAACCAAAAATACCTTGCTGCACTTTATTTTATTTTGCGTCTATTCGAGATCTATTTATCCAATCTATCATATTTTTATCCCTCAACTCGACAATTTTTTGCACCGTTACCCGAAAGGGATTGACAACCCCTTTAACATGTTGGGTTGCAAGTATTTGTTCTTTGTGTGCAGGTACCATTTACGTAGTGTTGCGTGATTCTCCTACTGTTTTGATAACCTTGGTCTCATCACTGAGGGAAATACCTACCGTCACTGTGTTGCATCATCCCTTCCTCTTTGGGGAAATGCCAACGTAGTTCAAGCCGCAATCAAAAGGAATCTCTGGCGCCGTTGCCGGGGAGACATCATCAACATCTACCAGGTTCCTTATCAAAAATCTCATCTCCTTGCAATTTACATTATTTGCCATTTGCCTCTCGTTTTCATCTCCCCCACTTCACAAAATTTGCCATTTTATTCGCCCTCTCTTTCGTTCGCGTTTTTCATTGAAGTTTTTGTTTGCTAGGATTTGTCACCATGAGTGACTTTGGTGTGGCAGAAATAGATGATGGCCTAACTCCTAAAATTAGACGATCTGGCAATCTGGATGCTAAAACTTCTGTTCTGGGGCAAGGGAATGTTATACGAAAAGAACGTCTCCAAGAATTTTTCAATTGTGTTGGAAACTTAAGTCTTGATGATGTTCCTATACTTAAGAGGACTAAATCTTATGCGGAAGCTATTTCAGCACTAGTTCTGAAACTTGAAACTAAATTTATCCGTACTCATCCTACCTTGCAAAGATTGTTTTTTGAGTTACCCGTTATAAAGAACCCTAAGGCTAAAAAGTTGGCCACCGTTGTTCTCATGAATGAATTGTATTACGTAGTACGGGAAGCTAGGGAAATTTTTGACTTGTATGGTATGAATCGTGAAAAACCGGTGATAGATGAAATTCTTTATAATAGTGATTATGTGCTAAGACATTTTCTTGGGGATAATCAAGTCTTTGATGAGAATCTTCAGAAGGAAGTCCCCGTTTTAGATATTATCCAACAAGTTTTCAATGATGTTAATCAACACTATTCTTGGATTGTTGCCGGGAATCAAAGGGGGTATAATGATAAGAAACTTGATAGTTCTAAAGTTTCTATGGATAAAGTGTTCTATGTTGTTTTTGCAAAACCTCCTGACAAGAACACCTCTAAGGAAAATGAAACTAAAGATGACAACACTTAGATCTTTGCATTATGCCTAGCTAGGGGCATAAAACGATAGCGCTTGTTGGGAGGCAACCCAATGAATAAAATTTATTTTTGTCTTCCTTTCTGTTCTTGAGTGTTTGCACAATTATGCTACTGCTATGATTGTGTTTTTTTATGTTTTAATTAGTGTTTGTGCCAAGCAAAGCCTTTGGGATCATGTTGGGTGATAGTTAATTTGATCTTGCTGAAAAATAGAAACTTTTGCACCCAGGAAAATAATTCTCATTTTTAACAGAAGCACAATAAAATACTGATTATTTTTGCAGAAGATTAATATACAAACTTCCCACGTTGTCCTAATTTTTCAGAATTTTTGGAGTTACAGAAGTATTAAAAGTTTTCAGATTGCTACAGACTATTCTGTTTTTGACAGATTCTGTTTTCTTTGCGTTGTGTGCTTATTTCGATGAATCTATGGTTTGTATTGGAGGGTATAAGCTATAGCAAAGTTGGAATATAATAGATATAATTCAAAAATAAAATATGAATGGGTTTGCAACCGTACTTATTGTAGTGATTTGCTTTGTTATACTAACGGATCTCATGAAGGTTTTATTGAGTTTTGTGTGATTGAAGTTTTCAAGTTTTGGGTGAGATCACGATGATGAAGGAAAAGGAGTAAGAAGAGCCTTTGCTTGGGGATTCCCATGACATCCCAAGCTATTATCTAAAAGAGGAGCAAGCAAATAAGCTTGGGGATGCCCGAGGGGCATCCCCTCTTTCTTCTAACGACCATCGGTATTTTACTTGGAGCTATATTTTTATTCGTCACATATCATGAGTTTTGCTTGGAGCGTCTTGTATGATTTGAGTCTTTGCTTGTTTTGCTTTTTATTTTTAGTCATGTATCCTTGCTGGACACACCTATTTGAGAGAGCAAAAATTATGCTATGACTTGTTAGAATTGCTCTCTATGCTTCACTTAAATCTTTTTAGCTATGGAATTACTCTAGTACTTCACTTATATCTTTTTGAGAACGGTGTGCTTTAGTATTTTTGAAGAAATGCTCTCATGCTTCACTTAGATTTATTTGAGAGTTAGTAATTGCTACCTCTTGAGCACTGCATTGGTTTTCCCTTGAAGAGGAAAGGGTGATGCAGTAAAGCAGCGTAAGTATTTCCCTCAATTTTTGAGAACCAAGGTATCAATCCAGTACGAGGCCATGCGCGAGTCCCACCCACCTACACAAACAAACAAGAACCTCGCAACCAACACGATAAAGGGGTTGTCAATCCCTTCACGGTCACTTACGAAAGTGAGATCTGATAGAGATGATAAGATAATATTTTTGGTATTTTTATGATAAAGATGCAAAGTAAAATAAAAGGCAATGAAAATAGCTAAGTGTTGGAAGATTAATATGATGGAAAATAGACCCGGGGGCCATAGGTTTCACTAGTGGCTTCTCTCGAGATAGCATAAGTATTGCGATGGGCAAATTTTTTACTGTCGAGCAATTGATAGAATTGAGCATCGTTATGAGAATATCTAGGTATGATCATGTATATAGGCATCACGTCCGCGACAAGTAGACTGACTCCTGCCTGCATCTACTACTATTACTCCACATATCGACCACTATCCAGCATGCATCTAGAGTATTAAGTTCATGAAGAACAGAGTAACGCATTAAGAAAGATGACATGATGTAGAGGGATAAACTCATGCAATATGATATAAACCCCATCTTTTTATCCTCGATGGCAACAATACAATACGTGCCTTGCCGCCCCTACTGTCACAGGGAAAGGACACCGCAAGATTGAACCCAAAGCTAATCACTTCTCCTATTGCAAGAAAGATCAATCTAGTAGGCCAAACCAAACTGATAATTCGAAGAGACTTGCAAAGATAACCAAGCATACATAGAAGAATTCAGAGGAGATTCAAATATTGTTCATAGATAATCTTGATCATAAACCCACAATTCATCGGATCTCGACAAACACATCGCAAAAGAAGATTACATCGAATATATCTCCACAAGAGAGGGGGAGAACATTGTATTGAGATCCAAAAAGAGAGAAGAAGCCATCTAGCTAATAACTATGGACCCGTAGGTCTGAGGTAAACTACTCACACTTCATCGGAGAGGCCTTGGAGATGATGTAGAGGCCCTCCATGATCGATGCCCCCTCCGGCGGAGCTCCGGAAAAGGCCCCAAGATGGGATCTCACGGGTACAGAAAGTTGCGGCGGTGGAATTAGGTTTTTGGCTCCGTATCTGGTAGTTTGGGGATACGTAGGTATATATAGGAGGAAGAAGTACGTCGGTGGAGCAACATGGGACCCACGAGGGTGGAGGGCGCGCCTAGGGGGGGTAGGCGCGCCCCCTACCTCGTGCCTTCCTGGTTGATGTCTTGACATAGGGTCCAAGTCCTCTGGATCACGTTCGTTCTAAAAATCACGTTCCCGAAGGTTTCATTCCGTTTGGACTCCGTTTGATATTCTTTTTCTGTGAAACTCTGAAATAGGCAAAAAACACCAATTCTGGGCTGGGCCTCCGGTTAATAGGTTAGTCCCAAAAATAATATAAAAGTGAATAATAAAGCCCAATAATGTCCAAAACAGAATATAATATAGCATGGAACAATAAAAAATTATAGATACGTTGGAGACGTATCAAGTATCCCCAAGCTTAATTCCTGCTCATCCTCGAGTAGGTAAATGATAAAAAACAGAATTTTTGATGTGGAATGCTACTTAGCATAATTTCAATGTAATTCTTCTTATTGTGGCACGAATGTTTAGATTTAATATGATTAAAGATAAAAGTTTAATGTTGACATAAAAACAATAATACTTCAAGCATGCTAACCAAGCAATTATGTCTTATCAAAATAACATAGCCAAAGCAAGTTATCCCTACAAAATCAGATAGTCTGGCTATGCTCCATCTTCCCCACACAAAATATTTATATCATGTACAACCCCAGTTTTAGCCAAACAATTGGTTCATACTTTTTAACGCGCTTCAACCTTTTCAATTCTCACACAATACATGAGCGCAAGCCATGGATATAGCACTATGGTGGAATAAGGTATAATGGTAGGGGTTATGTGGGATGACAAAAAAAGGAGAAAGTCTCACATCAACGAGGCTAATCAACGGGCTATGGAGATGCCCATCAATTGATGTTAATGCAAGGAGTAGGGATTGCCATGCAACGGATGCACTAGAGCTATAAGTGTATGAAAGCTCAAACAAAAGAAACTAAGTGGGTGTGCATCCAACTTGCTTGCTCATGAAGACCTCGGGCAGTTTGAGGAAGCCCATCATTGGAATATAAAAGCCAAGTTCTATAATGAAATTTCCCACTAGTATATGAAAGTGACAAAATGAGAGACTCTCTATCATGAAGATCACGACGCTACTTTGAAGCACAAGTGTGGTAAAAGGATAGTAACATTGTCCCTTCTCTCTTTTTCTCTCATTTTTTTTATTTGGGCCTTTTTTATGGCCTCTTTTTTTTATTTAGTCCGGAGTCTCATCCCGACTTGTGGGGGAATCATAGTCTCCATCATCCTTTCCTCACTTGGGACAATGCTCTAATAATGATGATCATCACACTTTTATTTACTTACAACTCAATACTTAGAACAAAATATGACTCTATATGAATGCCTCCGGCGGTGTACCGGGATATGCAATGAATCAAGAGCGACATGTATGAAAGAATTATGAATGGTGGCTTTGCCACAAATATGATGTCAACTACATGATCATGCAACGCAATATGACAATGATGGAGCGTGTCATGATAAACGAAACGATGGAAAGTTGCATGGAAATATATGTCGGAATGGCTATGGAAATGCCATAATAGGTAGGTATGGTGGCTGTTTTGAGGAGGATATAAGGAGGTTTATGTGTGATAGAGCGTATCATATCACGGGGTTTGGATGCGCCGGTGAAATTTGCACCAACTCTCGAGGTGAGAAAGGGCAATGCACGGTACCGAAGAGGCTAGAAAATTGTGGAAAGGTAAGTTTGCGTATAGTCCATGGACTCACATTAGTCATAAAGAACTCATATACTTATTGCAAAAATTTATTAGCCCTCGAAGCAAAGTACTACTACGCATGCTCCTAGGGAAGGGTTGGTAGGAGTTAACCATCGCGCGATCCCGACCGCCACACAAAGGATGACAATCAATAAATACCTCATGCTCCGACTTCGTCACATAACGGTTCACCATACGTGCATGCTACGGGAATCACAAACTCCAACACAAGTATTTTTCAATTCCACAATTACTCAACTAGCACAACTATGATATTACCACCTTTATATCTCAAAACAATTATCTAGTATCAAATTTCTCATGATATTATAATTAAAGCAAATTGCCATGCTACTTTAAGACTCTAAAATAATATAAGTGAAGAATGAGAGATCAATAGTTTCTATAAAACTAATCTACCGCCGTGCTCTAAAAGATATAAGTGAAGCACTAGAGCAAAACTATATAGCTCAAAAGATATAAGTGAAGCACATAGAGTATTCTAATAAATTCCGAATCATGTGTGTCTCTCTCAAAAGGTGTGTACAGCAAGGATGATTGTGGTAAACTAACCAATAAAGACTCAAATAATACAAGACGCTCCAAGCAAAACACATATCATGTGGTGAATAAAAATATAGCTGCAAGTAAAGTTACCGATAGATGAAGACGAAAGAGGGGATGCCTTCCGGGGCATCCCCAAGCTTTGGCTTATGGGTGTCCTTAGATTATCTTGGGGTGCCATGGGAATCCCCAAGCTTAGGCTCTTGCCACTCCTTGTTCCATAATCCATCAAATCTTTTACCCAAAACTTGAAAACTTCACAACACAAAACTTAGCAGAAAATCTTGTGAGCTCCGTTAGCGAAAGAAAACAAAACACCACTTCAAGGTACTGTAATGAAATCATTATTTATTTATATTTGTGTTAAACTTACTGTATTCCAACTTCCCTATGGTTTATAAACTATTTACTAGCCATAGATTCATCAAAATAAGCAAACAACACACGGAAAACAGAATCTGTCAAAAACAGAACAGTCTGTAGTAATCTGTAAGTAATGCAAACTTCTAGAACTCCAAAAATAAAGCCAAAATAGGACGACCTAGATAATTTGTTTATTGATCAACAGCAATTTGAATAAAATTTTTATCACGTTCTGGTGATTTTTAACAATTATTTTCGTGAACAGAAAGTTTCTGCAATTTTCAGCAAGATCAAATAACTATCATCCAAGAAGATCCTATAGGTTAAACTTGGCTCAAACACTAATTAAAACATAAAAACACATCTAACCAGAGGCTAGATGATATATTTATTCCTAAACATAAGCAAAAAGCAAAAATCTAAAATAAAATTGGGTTGCCTCCCAACAAGCGCTATCGTTTAACGCCCCTAGCTAGGCATAAAAGCAAGGATAGATCTAGGTATTGCCATCTTTGGTAGGCAATCCATAAGTGGCTCTCATGATAGATTCATATGGTAATTTTATTTTATTTCTAGGGAAGTGCTCCACGCCTTTCTTTAACGAAAATTGGAACCTAATATTCCCTTCCTTCATATCAATAATGGCACCAATCGTTCTAAGAAAAGGTCTACCAAGAATAATAGGACATGAAGGATTGCAATCTATATCAAGAACGATAAAATCTACGGGCACATAATTCCTATTTGCAACAATAAGAACATCATTAATTCTTCCCATAGGTTTTTTGATAGTGGAATCCGCAAGGTGCAAATTTAAAGAGCAATCATCAAGTTCATGGAAACCTAGCAAATCACACAAAGTTTTCGGAATTGTGGAAACACTAGCACCCAAATCACACAAAGCATAAAACTCATGATTTTTAATTTTAATATTAATAGTAGGTTCCCACTCATCATAAAATTTTCTAGGGATAGAAACTTCCAACTCAAGTTTTTCTTCATAAGATTGCATCAAAGCATCAACGATATGTTTAGTAAAAGCTTTATTTTGACTATAAGCATGCGGAGAATTTAGCACGAATTGCAACAAGGAAATACAATCTATTAAAGAGCAATTATAATAATTAAATTCCTTGAAATCCACAATAGTGGGTTCATTGATATCTAAAGTTTTAACTTCTTCAATCCCACTTTTATCAATTTTAGCATCAAGATCTAAAAACTCCGAATTTTTGGAACGCCTTCTAGGTAAAGGTAACTCATCTTTAGTCCCATCATTATCAAGATTCATATTGCAAAACAAAGATTTAATAGGGGACACATCAATAACTTTTAGAACTGGCTTAGCGGCCATCTTATTAACTAAGGTGGCCTGCTTATTTGAAACTTCAGCTATTAACTTCTCAAGATGTGCAATTTGAGATTTCAAACCATCAAATTCTTTAGACATATCATCGAGCTCTTTATTCATATAACCCATAAAGCTTTTTTGTTCCTTAAGCTCGTTTCTAAAGAAATTATTATGCTCAAATTGTAAGACCATAAAACTCCTGACGTTGCTTTCGATCTCTTCTAACCTTTTAAGGTGAAGATCACCAAATCTAGGTAGAGTCATTGTGACAAGCAAACAATCCAACAAGCAAGCAAACAAGAAAAGAGCGAAAAGAGGCGAACGAAAGAGAGGGCGAATAAAACGACAAGGGTGAAGTGGGGGAGAGGAAAACGAGAGGCAAATGGCAAATAATGTAATGCGAGGGAGATGAGTTTGTGATGGGTACTTGGTATGGCTTGAATTGTGCGTAGACTCCCCGGCAACGGCGCCAGAAATGGCTCGTTGTCGGGAGTCCAAATCTTGACTTGACCTTCCGTAAGCCTCCCCGGCAACGGCGCTAGAAATCCTTCTTGCTACCTCTTGAGCACTGCGTTGGTTTTCCCTTGAAGAGGAAAGGGTGATGAAGTAAAGCAGCGTAAGTATTTCCCTCAGTTTTTGAGAACCAAGGTATCAATCCAGTAGGAGGCCACGCGCGAGTCCCACGCACCTACACAAACAAACAAGAACCTCGCAACCAACGCGATAAAGGGGTTGTCAATCCCTTCACGGTCACTTACGAAAGTGAGATCTGATAGAGATGATAAGATAATATTTTTGGTATTTTTATGGTAAAGATGCAAAGTAAAATAAAAGGCAATGAAAATAGCTAAGCGTTGGATGATTAATATGATGGAAAATAGGCCCGGGGGCCATAGGTTTCACTAGTGGCTTCTCTCGAGATAGCATAAGTATTGCGATGGGTAAACAAATTACTATCGAGCAATTGATAGAATTGAGCATAGTTATGAGAATATCTAGGTATGATCATGTATATAGGCATCACGTCCGCGACAAGTAGACCGACTCCTGCCTGCATCTACTACTATTACTCCACACATCGACCGCTATCCAGCATGCATCTAGAGTATTAAGTTCATGAAGAACAGAGTAACACATTAAGAAAGATCACATGATGTAGAGGGATAAACTCATGCAATATGATATAAACCCCATCTTTTTATCCTTGATGGCAACAATACAATACGTGCGTTGCTGCCCCTACTGTCACTGGGAAAGGACACTGCAAGATTGAACCCAAAGCTAAGCACTTCTCCTATTGCAAGAAAGATCAATCTAGTAGGCCAAACAAAACTGATAATTCGAAGAGACTTGCAAAGATAACCAATCATACATAAAAGAATTCAGAGGAGATTCAAAATTGTTCATAGATAATCTTGATCATAAACCCACAATTCATCGGATCTCGACAAACACACCGCAAAAGAAGATTACATCGAATAGATCTCCACAAGAGAGGGGGAGAACATTGTATTGAGATCCAAAAAGAGAGAAGAAGCCATCTAGCTAATAACTATGGACCCGAAGGTCTGAGGTAAACTACTCACACTTCATCGGAGAGGCTTTGGAGATGATGTAGAGGCCCTCCGTGATCGATGCCCCCTCCGGCGGAGCTCCAGAAAAGGCCCCAAGATGGGATCTCACGGGTACAGAAAGTTGCGGCAGTAGAATTAGGTTTTTGGCTCCGTATCTGGTAGTTTGGGGATACGTAGGTATATATAGGAGGAAGAAGTACGTCGGTGGAGCAACATGGGACCCACGAGGGTGGAGGGCGCGCCCAGGGGGTAGGCGCGCCCCCTACCTCATGCCTTCCTGGTTGATGTCTTGACGTAGGGTCCAAGTCCTCTGGATCACGTTCGTTCTGAAAATCACGTTCCCGAAGGTTTCATTCCGTTTGGACTCCGTTTGATATTCTTTTTCTGCGAAACTCTGAAATAGGCAAAAAATAGCAATTCTGGGCTGGGCCACCGGTTAATAGGTTAGTCCCAAAAATAATGTAAAAGTGAATAATAAAGCCCAATAATGTCCAAAACAGAATATAATATAGCATGGAACAATAAAAAATTATAGATACGTTGGAGACGTATCATTATTTTTTTTAGAAATTCTCTCATGTTTCACTTAAATTGTTATGAGAGAAGAAAATTTTTATGCTCATGCTCTTCACTTAGATTTGTTTGAGCTATCAAAAGCAACATATGAAAATAGTCCCAAAGTGATAGATATTCAAGAGGGATATAATAAAAACTTACATGAAGATCATTGGACAAAATAAACTTGATTCCTTGTAATAGTTTTGAAATATGATGATATAATATGTGAGTCATGTTGATAAGTAATTATGCTTTAGTAAGAATATTGGTGTTAAGGTTTGTGATTCCCTATGCAAGCACGAAAGTAAATAGTTATGCAATGAAATTACATCCTACTTGTGGTGCATTGTTCGGTGTAAGTTATGCTTAATGCTCGCTTATGAGATTATTCGTTTCTTGGTTGGATGCTTCTCAATCTTTTGCTAGCCTTCATTTGCACTAAGTATGATCACTACTTGTGCATCCAAAATCCTTAAACCAGTTTTGCCACATGAGTCCACTATACCTACATATATGCGGTATTCTTTTGCCGTTCTATGCAAATTTGTATGTGCCATCTCTAATTTTCAAAATACACTTCTCTTTTGTGTGCTCGTACTGCTCATGAAACGGTAGGGGGTGGCTGATATTTTTCCATGCTAGATGTGTTATTCTCAAGATGAGTGTTTATTCACTTGTCATTGCACGAGAGTACGACAAATGTATTAGGGATGCCCAGTCCCGAAATGAAAAATGAATTTACGTTATGTTGTCAAATAATAAATTCCTTGGAAAGTGTCGGTATGGACGGTACCCATGGATTCGGTTAGCCGTGGAATGTGAATGTATGGTGGAAAAAGGAATAAACTTTATTTTCAATTTGGGAACCACCTATGATATATCTAGCATGGAAAGTATTGGGAACTACTCGATCGTTTTCATTAACAGGAAAAGCATGCCACCCAAAATGTTTTATCTCTATCTTTTTTCGCTTTGAGCTCTGGCACCTCTACAAATCCCTACTTCCCTCTGCGAAGGGTCTTTATGCAATTTTTATTTTGAGTCTCCATCTTCTCTTATAAACACCAACTAAGGGGCACTATGATCGTACTTGAGCATTGGGTGTAGCTAATATGCGAGTGTGTTTCATGAATGGATCAATGATTGAGCATAATGGGCTAGGGATAACTTCCTTTAGTGTTGATATTTTGAAAGACATGGTTGCTTGTTGATATGCTTGAGTATTGAAATCTTCATGTCAAAACTAAACTATTGCTTTGAATCATGTAAAAGTCCAAATGTCCATACTACAAATAAAAGAATATGTGATGAACATGTTAGGCAACATTCCACATCAAAAATTCTGTTTTTATCATTTACCTACTCGAGGACGAGCATGAATTAAGCTTGGGGATGCTGATATGTCTCCAACGTATCTATAATTTTTGGTTGTTCCATGCTTTTAATATTATCATTCTTGGATGTTTTACAATCATTTTATAGCAACTTTATATCATTTTTTGGGACTAACCTATTCACATAGTCCCCAGTGCCAGTTGCTGCTTTTGCTTGTTTTTTACTTCGCAGAAAATCAATACCAAACGGAGTCCAAATGCAGCGAAACTTTTTGGAGATTTTTTTCTCGGCCAGAAGACACAAGATGGGCCAAAGAAGTACCAGAGAGGTGCCCCGAGGGGGGCACAACCCACCTGGGCGCGCTTGGGGGCCCAAGCGCGCCCTGTTGGGTTGTGCCCACCTCGGTGGCCTCCCACACCGCCTCTTCGCTCTATAAATACCCCAATATTCCAAAAACCCTAGGGGAGTCGATGAAAATCAATTCCAGCCGTCGCAAGTTCAGAACCACCAGATCCAATCTAGACACCATCACGGAGGGGTTCATCATCCTCATGGGTGCCTCTCCAATGATGCGTGAGTAGTTCATTGTAGACCTACGAGTCCGTAGTTAGTAGCTAGTGTTAAGGAGTATTTGGTCTAGGAGTCCTTATTAGCCTATGTTTAGTTTCCTTACACCTCAAGTCATGTGTGATATATATATGCCCCTTGGGCCTTCAATAAAGATACGTTGCTTTCCTAACATGGTATCAGAGCCTAGGTTTAGGTCTTCGGACGCCGCAACTTGTGTCGTTCCAATTTTGTGCCCGCCACCGATCTCCTCTTGGCCGGACATTGCCTCCCCCACGATGCCGTCCTCTTCCTCTGGTCGGCTTGCGTTGCCTTCCCTCCCCCCTTGGTATTAGAGCCTAGGTTTAGGTCCCATCTAGCGCCGCAACTCGCTCGATGGTCGATTTTTCTTTCCGATCTTATTCTTTCGATCGATCTCTTCTGGATAGATGTCATGCTACTGCCGCCATCGATGCCAGATTGAGTCAGCCAAGGACATGCGCCGCCACCGCTCCCTCTCAAGACATGGGCTACCTACCGCTGCCCCAGGTCAGGCCCAAGCTGGGCCATCTCCCACGTCCGCGTGCGTGAGGCTAGCGCAGATGCATCCCACCACGCTCGCACGTACTCCGGTCAGTCCCGC
Source organism: Triticum aestivum (assembly GCF_018294505.1). Classification (NCBI taxonomy): domain Eukaryota; kingdom Viridiplantae; phylum Streptophyta; class Magnoliopsida; order Poales; family Poaceae; genus Triticum; species Triticum aestivum. Next base: position 484,931,189 of record NC_057802.1, on the reverse strand, counting down.
CGCCACCTGTGCGTTCTACTGCTGAAGCTTGTTGGGTGCCCTTGCCGCTCGTGGATCCCGTCCAAGGTGGCCGATCTACTGGTCCAACTCCCCATCAGTCCACTGACCCCGTCCTGCCCAGCCGCTTCCTTCATGATTTGGGCGTCAAGGGCTGCTTCTCCAGCCTACTGTTGTTGCTCACGGGTGCAACTGCTCGTGTGCTGCTCTTCCTACTGCATCTAGCTGGTGCTGCTATTTCCAATTGGGTCTAATTCTGTACACGTAATGATCTCGTTGTGTACATGAGCACTTGGGCTGCTGCTACTCTGCTGCTTTTGGCTTTCGATGTTCTTCCGCTACCATCATCCCTAATCTAGTGTGTGCTTTCGAGCTTGCTAATTTTCTATAATTTTCGATGCGTCCACCAAATCCGTTGATATTTTGTGTTTTCTCATGTCATGTGAGTCCACCATACCTATGTCCGTCAGCCTTTTTCTGGTCATTGTCCTCTGTATAGGATTTATGTGGCTTCTCTTTGCATTGTTGATCTAAGCCCATTCTCTTGCCGCCGAGCTTCTTTCACCGTCGGTTTTCATGGGCCATGATTCTTTAAGCAATGCTTCATTCTTTTGATGTGCCATCTTCTTTCGACAACCCATTTTCTCTTGATACTTCTATTGTATCTTCTATCGATGCGGTGTCTTCCTCTGATGTGCCATCTCTTCGTTATCCCCTTTGGCGACTCGACAGGTTTTGAAGACTCTTCATGCTACGACGACACTCTCAAGATGTGGATTTGGATTATCATTAATTTTTTTAGCATTACACTTCTTAAAATGCAATGCTATTGCATACGCTTTGCATTTGAGGGGGGGGGGGGGTTAAGGAGTATTAGTATTGGTCTAGGAGTTCTTATTAGCCTATGTTTAGTGTGGCACCCCGGCTCAGAGAAACCGGAACGCCCCGTATTCTAACCCAGAGATCGAGGAGAAGTCTTCTGGAATACGGCACTGCTTAGCATGGAACAAACCAGCTTTCTATTATTACACGAATATGAATACAAGGTCTCCGATATTACAATGAATAACATCGGCACGACGACACTACGCCATCCTCATTTGCTCTATGCAAGCAGCAGAACAAGTCGAGGCAGCGGAACAACTACTAGCAGCAGAACAACGAACGGCGATGATGGACTCCAATCGCAGGGACTCTAGCTCGAACGCTTATCCTAGCTCGCGCACACAGGAACCACACCAAACAAGCAAGCAATCGAGGCATGACCTGCAAACTGGCATGACACGCCAGGTCTGTACATTGAATGTACTTGCAAGCTCACAATAACCAGAAGCATTCAAGACAAACAATAGCATGGCAATAGCAGGTCAAATAAATCATGATCATGATACTAATAGAACAACATGGCAAGAACAACATGATACAACTAGAACAATACGAGCATGGCATGTACCACATGATATAGCTAGAACAATACGAGCATGGCTTGAACATATAAACATGACGGCACTATCATGCAACATGATGACACTATATGCACCACTTATTCTGCCCGGGTTACCTCGTAACCATCACATGCATCTCTTACCAACCTCGGACATCACACGATCATCTCAGGATCAAATCAAGCTTCGTATAAACAATACCGTAGTAATCATTAAATGATCACAAGGAGCTTGACCTTTACCCATGATTCTCGCACAACATCACGAATATCCAACAACTTGGTATCCTCGATACCACAGTGATCATTCACGGATCACAACCATGACCAACACTTGGTCTCAAACGGTGATCATTCTGGCGATCACAACCATGACCAACACTTGGTCTCAAACGGTGATTTTTCCGGCGATCACAACCAACTTATCTCATCATCGAACCGGGGTTGTTATTAAGCACATTATTATTATTACTGTTGACTCACAGTGTGACCGACACGAACTGGGCCCTTATCCGCGGGCACGGCTATCGATAGATTTAGTATACACTCCGCAGAGGTTAGTACACTGTACCCACACCACGGAACCCATGGCCTCGCACTCCCATTCGGGTGGACCAATGGCGTTCTGACAAAACCGTCCTACTGCCATGACACTCTCCCGGCCACTTGATGGGTACTACACAACCTTCTTCTTGTAGACGTTGTTGGGCCTCCAAGTGCAGAGGTTTGTAGGACAGTAGAAAATTTCCCTCAAGTGGATGACCTAAGGTTTATCAATTCGTGGGAGGCGTAGGATGAAGATGGTCTCTCTCAAGCAATCCTGCAACCAAATAACCAAGAGTCTCTTGTGTCCCCAACACACCCAATACAATGGTAAATTGTATAGGTGCACTAGTTCGGCGAAGAGATGGTGATACAAGTGCAATATGGATGGTAGATATAGGTTTTTGTAATCTGAGAATATAAAAAACAGCAAGGTAGCAAGTGATAAAAGTGAGCGTAAACGGTATTGCAATGCTAGGAAACAAGGCCTAGGGTTCATACTTTCACTAGTGCAAGTTCTCTCAACAATAATAACATAATTGGATCATATAACTATCCCTCAACATGCAACAAAGAGTCACTCCAAAGTCACTAATAGCGGAGAACAAACGAAGAGATTATGGTAGGGTACGAAACCACCTCAAAGTTATTCTTTCCGATCAATCCATTGGGCTATTCCTATAAGTGTCACAAACAGCCCTAGAGTTCGTAGTAAAATAACACCTTAAGACACACATCAACCAAAACCCTAATCTCACCTAGATACTCCAATGTCACCTCAAGTATCCGTGGGCATGATTATACGATATGCATCACACAATCTCATATTCATCTATTCAACCAACACAAAGTACATCAAAGAGTGCCCCAAAGTTTCTACCGGAGAGTCAAGACGAAAACGTGTGCCAACCCCTATGCATAGGTTCATGGGCGGAACCCGCAAGTTGATCACCAAAACATATATCAAGTGGATCATGTGATATCCCATTGTCACCACAGATAAGCACAGTAAGACATACATCAAGTGTTCTCAAATCCTTGAAGACTCAATCCGATAAGATAACTTCAAAGGGAAAACTCAATCCATTACAAGAGAGTAGAGGGGGAGAAACATCATAAGATCCAACTATAATAGCAAAGCTCGCGATACATCAAGATCGTGCCGAATCAAGAACACGAGCGAGAGAGAGAGATATAAACACATAGCTACTGGTACATACCCTCAGCCCCGAGGGTGAACTACTCCCTCCTCGTCATGGAGAGCGCCGGGATGATGAAGATGGCCACCGGTGAGGGTTCCCCCCTCCGGCAGGGTGCCGGAATAGGGTCCCGATTGGTTTTCGGTGGCTACAGAGGCTTGCGGCGGCGGAGCTCCCGATCTATTCTGTTCCCCGATGGTTTTAGGGTATATTGGTATATATAGGAGGAAGAAATACGTCAGGGGAGCCACGAGGGGCCCACGAGGGTGGAGGGCGCGCCCCTGCCTCGTGCCTTCCTTGTTAATCCCCTGACGTGCACTCCAAGTCTCCCGGATTGCTTTCTTTCCAAAAATAACTTTTCCGAAGGTTTCATTCCGTTTGGACTCCATTTGATATTCCTTTTCTGCGAAACACTGAAACAAGGGAAAAAACAGAAACTGGCACTGAGCTCTGGGTCAATAGGTTAGTCCCAAAAGTAATATAAAAATGCATAATAAAGCCCATAAAACATCCAAGATGGGTAATATAATAGCATGAATACTTCATAAATTATAGATACGTTGGAGACGTATCAGCATCCCCAAGCTTAATTCCTGCTCGTCCTCGAGTAGGTAAATGATAAAAGAAATAATTTATGAAGTGTGAATGCTAGCAGGTGCATAAGTTTGATCAATGATAATTTCAATCACCTTTTCTAGCATCATTATATGTCATAACAGTAGCTCAACTCATAGAACTTTGCATGATCAAGTAACAAACTATTCACATGTTAAAATATAGATCATAAACTTTCTTGAAAACTAACAAACCGTGTTATTAGTCATCAAACAATTACAATTCATCTTATTTTCAGGAAGAGTCTATGTCAGAGCTTTGATTTAGCAAACTCCACATACTCAACTATCATTTAGTCTTCCATTATTGCTACCACTCAAAGCATATTTTTAGAACAAATAGTATTCATCGAACACAGAGAAAGATAGGGGCTTAATGTTTCGCCTCCTAACCTTACCTCAAGGGTAATGTCAACAGTAATAATTCATGATCGAATATATTTGAATGGCCATATATGCTTAGATCTTTCCATCACATGATGCTTGCCAACTAAAGAGTAGGTTGGAATGAGAAGGAATACTACTGACTCTTGCATAAAAGTAAAAGATAGGCCCTTCACAGAGGAAAGCAGAGATTTGCAAAGGTGCCAGAGCTCGAAGCAAAAACAGAGATGAAAATAATTTTGAGAGGTATGCTTTCATGTCAACATAACAACCAAGAGTTCCCAATATCTTCCATACTAGATACATCATAGGCGGTTCCCACGCAGAAAGGTAAAGATTTTACTCCCCCTCCACCAACAATCACACTCCACGGCTTGTCCGAAACAACGGGTGTCGTCCAACTATCATCAATCCTGGGGGAGTTTTGTTTGCAATTATTTTTTATATGATTTTGATCTTTTGATCATGGGACTAGGCATTCCAGTTACCAGCCATTTTCTCATGAATGATGAGCGGAGTCCACTCATCGTGAGAATAACCCACCTAGCATGGAAGATACTGCTAGCCCCTAGTCGCTACATGAGTGGGCCATACAAAACAGATTATTATTTGAAAGTTTAGAGTTTGGCACATGCAAATTTACTTGGAATGGCAGGTAAATACCGCATATAGGTAGATATGGTGGACACTCATGGAAGAAACTTGTTCAAGGATTTGGATGCACAAGAAGTATTCCCGCTTAGTAGAGATATTTTGGCTAGCAAAGGATTCTAAATAGCAAGCACCACATGTTAGAGGATCCATAACAATATAAATTCTATACAAATATACCCAAGCATAACTCATTATGTTGTCTTCCTTGTCCAACTTCAACTAATTTGCTCAGGTTTGAAAATAATTAATGGGGCTCACAATCATAGAAGATGTCCAAGACAGTATATTTATATGTGAAATCTCTCTTCCTTCAATATTCTTTCATGAATTGTTCAAGTGACCAATACAAAGTTTGCTAACCTTAAATAAATTTACCAACTCTACTTCTTATATGTGAAGGTATTACTACCCATGGGAAAGGCATATGAAACATATATAATTTCAGATTTATGACATTCAAATCATTCAACCATTTACTCATAGGATATAAGTGAAGCACACGAGTAAATGACAAACTACTCCAAAAAGATATAAGTGAAGATCAATGAGTAGTTAAATAATTATGTAGCTATGTGAAGACTCTCTCTCATTTAAGAATTTTCAGATCTTGGTATTTTATTCAAACAGCAAGCAAAACAAAAGAAAGTAAAATGACGCTCCAAGCAAAACACATATCATGTGGTGAATAAAAATATAGCTCCAAGTAAAGTTACCGATGAACGAAGACGAAAGAGGGGATGCCATCCGGGGCATCCCCAAGCTTAGGCTCTTGGTTGTACTTGAATATTACCTTGGGGTGCCTTGGGAATCCCCAAGCTTAGGCTCTTGCCACTCCTTATTCCATAGTCCATCGAATCTTTACCCAAAACTTGAAAACTTCACAACACAAAACTTAACAGAAAACTCGTAAGCTCCGTTAGCGAAAGAAAACAGAACACCACTTCAAGGTACTGTATTGAACTCATTATTTATTTGTATTGGTGTTAAACCTACTGTATTCCAACTTCTCTATGGTTTATAAATATTTTACTAGCCATAGAGTCATCAAAATAAGCAAACAACACACGAAAAACAGAATCTGTGAAAAACAGAACAGTCTGTAGTAATATGTAACTAACGCAAACTTCTGGAGCTCAAACAATTCTAAAATAAATTGGTGGACCTGAGGAATTTGTCTAGTAATCATCTGCAAAAATAATCAACTAAATAGCACTCTCCAGTAAAAAGATTTAGCTAATCTCGTGAGCGCTAAAGTTTCTGTTTTTTACAGCATGATCATAAAGACTTCACCCAAGTCTTCCCAAAGGTTCTACTTGGCACAAACACTAATTAAAACATAAAACCACATCTAAACAGAATCTAGATGGATTATTTATTCCTAAACAGAACCAAAAATAAAAAGACTAAAATAAAATTGGGTTGCCTCCCAACAAGCGCTATCGTTTAACGCCCCTAGCTAGGCATGATGATTTCGATGATGCTCACATAAAAGATAAGAATTGAAACATAAAGAGAGCATCATGAAGAATATGACTAGAACATTTAAGTCTAACCCACTTCCTATGCATAGGGATTTTGTGGGCAAACAACTTATGGGAACAATAATCAACTAGCATAGGAAGGCAGAACAAGCATAACTTCAAAACTTTAAGCACATAGAGAGGAAAATTGATATTATTGCAATTCCTACAAGCATATATTCCTCCCTCATAATAATTTTCAGTAGCATCATGAATGAATTCAACAATATAACCAGCACCTAAAGCATTCTTTTCATGATCTACAAGCTTAGAAATTTTATTACTCTCCACATAAGCAAAATTCTTCTCATTCGGAACAGTGGGAGTATCATAAGAGACTCGAATACTATAAATTGTTTCCACATTAAAAGAGTAATGTTCAGAAAAAGGGTAATCATAATCATGAAAAGTTTTATAAATATAATCATCACTACTTTTTATAGCATAAGTTTCATCACAATAATCATCATAAGTAGCAACTTTGTTCTCATCATAATCAATTGAAACCTCTTCCGAAATAGTGGACACATCACTAAATAAAGTCATGACCTCTCCAAATCCACTTTCATAAATATTATAAGATTCAACATCCTCCAAAATAGTGGGATCATTACTTCCAAGTTGACACTCTTCCAAACCCACTTTCATCAATATAATCATCATAAGTAGGAGGCATGCTATCATCATTATAAATATGCATATCAAAACTTGGGAGACTAAGAATATCATCTTCATTAAATGTAGCATCCCCAAGCTTGGGACAAACATTAATTGCAGCAAATATATTCCCAAAAACATCATCTTCATCAAACATAGCATCCCCAAGCTTGGGCCTTTTCATATCATAAGCATAATCATCTCATCATTAATAGTATGGATAACACCAATAGTATAGCAGTTATCATATCCTTCCAAGCAAGTGCCAAAAAGATTTTCAAGATCATAAGAAGTATCATTATCTTCCCAATCATAATCATCACAACAAGCAATAGGCATAACGAGATCATCATCAAGTGCATCATCTTCCACAATTATTTTTGATTCATTTTCATGAGGCACAACAATAATAGGAGCAACATTATTTGGGAGAGATATCTTTTTACCTCTCTTCCTTTTTCTTTTCTTCTTCTTCACCACACCATGTGTGGGTTCAATCCTCTTTTTGGAGCTCCTTATTAATGAAATTGGTTGAATAGAAGGCTCCTCCTCGTTACCTGATTCATCATAAGAAATAATAGGAGGATATTGGGAAGTCTCTTCCCTTTCATTAGTATTCCTTTCACCTTCTATTTATTTTCTTTTCTTTATGTAATTGGCAATATAAGGGTTCTCAATGCCATTCACCGCACAATACATATAAATTTCTTCTAGATCAATATCGAGGAATTTCTCGAGGTTATATTCTGGAATAATCTTAGTTTGATGTTTCAATTCTTCATAACCCAAAAGCAGACTAAGTTCATTATGATGTGCAAGGGAAATCAAGTCATCACAATTTTTGGACACGATTCGATCATGAAACAATTTGCATTTGATATTTAAATGACCATGTTCATTACAAAGTTCACAAGTATGGCTAAGATATTTTAAATTTTCAACACTAACATTTATCCTTTCTTGCAACCATTTAGTTTCTAAATGCTTATGGATATTTTAAATTTTCAACACTAACATTTATCCTTTCTTGCAACCATTTAGTTTCTAAATGCTTATGCCTCTTGCAATATCTATCTTCCCTATTTGGTGTGTACTTGCAAACCCAATACACTCCACAAAAATCGACATGCTTATAAGAGATACTTTCATCATGACTAGTGCAATCATCATTAGTACTATGGATATTCAAGGAGTTCATACTAACAACATTGCAATCATGCTCATCATTCAAAGATTTAGTGCCAAACATTTTAATGCATTCTTCTTCTAACACTTTGGCACAATTTTCCTTTCCATCATACTCATGAAAGATATTAAAAAGATGAAGCGTATGAGGCAAACTCAATTCCATTTTTTTTGTAGTTTTCTTTTATAAACTAAATTAGTGCTAAAACAAGAAACAAAAAGATTCGATTGCAAGATCTAAGGATATACCTTCAAGCACTCACCTCCCCGGCAACGGCGCCAGAAACTGCTTGATGTCTACTACACAACCTTCTTCTTGTAGACGTTGTTGGGCCTCCAAGTGCAGAGGTTTGTAGGACAGTAGCAAATTTCCCTCAAGTGGATGACCTAAGGTTTATCAATCCGTGGGAGGCGTAGGATGAAGATGGTCTCTCTAAAGCAACCCTGCAACCAAATAACAAAGAGTCTCTTGTGTCCCCAACACACCCAATACAATGGTAAATTGTCTAGGTGCACTACTTCGGCGAAGAGATGGTGGTACAAGTGCAATATGGATGGTAGATATAGGTTTTTGTAATCTGAAAATATAAAAATAGCAAGGTAGCAAGTGATAAAAGTGAGTGTAAACGGTATTGCAATGCTAGGAAACAAGGCCTAGGGTTCATACTTTCACTAGTGCAAGTTCTCTCAACAATAATAATATAATTGGATCATATAACTATCCCTCAACATGCAACAAAGAGTCACTCCAAAGTCACTAATAGCGGAGAACAAACGAAGAGATTATGGTAGGGTACGAAACCACCTCAAAGTTATTCTTTCCGATCAATCCATTGGGCTATTCCTATAAGTGTCACAAACAGCCCTAGAGTTCATAGTAAAATAACACCTTAAGACACACATCAACCAAAACCCTAATGTCACCTAGATACTCCAATGTCACCTCAAGTATCCGTGGGCATGATTATACGATATGCATCACACAATCTCATATTCATCTATTCAACCAACACAAAGTACTTCAAAGAGTGCCCCAAGGTTTCTACCAGAGAGTCAAGACGAAAACGTGTGCCAACCCCTATGCATAGGTTCATGGGCGGAACCCGCAAGTTGATCACCAAACATATATCAAGTGGATCACATGATATCCCATTGTCACCACAGATAAGCACGACAAGACATACATTAAGTGTTGTCAAATCCTTAAAGACTCAATCCGATAGGATAACTTCAAAGGGAAAACTCAATCCATTACAAGAGAGTAGAGGGGGAGAAACATCATAAGATCCAACTATAATAGCAAAGCTTGCGATACATCAAGATCGTGCCGAATCAAGAACACGAGAGAGGGAGATCAAACACATAGCTACTAGTAGATACCCTCAGCCCCGAGGGTGAACTACTCCCTCCTAGTCATGGAGAGCACCGGGATGATGAAGATGGCCACTGGTGAGGGTTCCCCCCTCCGGCAGGGTGCCGGAACAGGGTCCCGATTGGTTTTTGGTGGCTACAGAGGCTTGCGGCGGCGGAGCTCCCGATCTATTCTGTTCCCCGATGGTTTTAGGGTATATTTGTATATATAGGAGGAAGAAATACGTCAGGGGAGCCACGAGGGGCCCACGAGGGTGGAGGGCGCGCCCAGGGGGGTGGGCGCGCCCCCTGCCTCGTGCCTTCCTCGTTAATCCCCTGATGTGCACTCCAAGTCTCCCGGATTGCTTTCTTTCCAAAAATAACTTTTCTGGAGGTTTCATTCCGTTTGGACTCCGTTTGATATTCCTTTTCTGCGAAACACTGAAACAAGGGAAAAAACAGAAACTGGCACTAGGCTCTGGGTCAATAGGTTAGTCCCAAAAGTAATATAAAAATGCATAGTAAAGCCCATAAAACATCCAAGATGGATAATATAATAGCATGAATACTTCATAAATTATAGATACGTTGGAGACGTATCACCACTCCGACCAACTCCCCTTTGGCCTAAGTCATGGGTGGCCCTGTGCCTACCAAAGACACCAACGGCCACCGTTGTGGCAAAACATAAACGGTCCCAAACGGGGACAAGGATCCATACAACAACAACGGGCACACAAGGTTATGTCTGCTTACCGGGCCAGGGTACCACACGCCCATAACCTTCCCTCGTTGGAGGCACGGGCGAGAGGCACGACAATAGACCCAGTTAGGACCTTCCCATAAAGGTAAGCGTGGTTGCACTGGTCAGCTCGATATGGTGGCACCATGACTCAGCCAACAGTTGTTCAAGTTCAATTTAATCCGGTTAAACTTGAATGCAAATATGCTGAGCCATGATAAAATAACATGATGCAGTTACAATGCATGAGCATGATATCAACATAATCATGAGGGTACCACATAACAATCCACCATGTCAACAATGAATCATATCCAACTGAGCATGGCATACTGACTAGCATGAACATCACAAGTACATACTTCTCTGAAACATGCAAGCACATATCAACAATGCCATCATGCAAGCATTTAACCAACTGGATGCAATGGAACATGCATAACAACGGTACTCGGGACAGACGGAAGTCATGCACCGAAGACCATCACCAACATCAACATGTACTACTAGCAAGCATAAGCATATGAAAGGAATACTAGCAACTAGCAGGGCATGACAACCAGGTGTATAACAACATAGCAAGAAAGTAAGCACTAACCCAGAAGCATTACCGAAACAACGATAACCATATTTTAAACAAGCAATCATTTAATAAATATTCAAGTTGAAAACCATGGCTACTGCATGACTATCATGCAAGTGGGTACTGTGGCTTGCCTGGGGGTGACGGAGACTCCAGGAAGAAGTGCGGTGAAGCCGCGGAACGAAACGTCAGACGGTTTTCTCTCGAAGGGGGCTGATTAGAGGCTAGGGAAAAATGGTCATTTTCACTGTGAGAACACCTAGTGAAAATGTTACCAAAAGATAGAGTTCGACGAGACGAAGAAGTGAGCGCTGGTTTCACCTCGATCGGAGTTACGGTTGAAAAGTTGTGAGGTGTTGAAGACCAGGGACCAATCTATGAATAAACTTCAGCAAACAGGCCCCTGGTGGAAAAACTGAAAGCGTCTCCGGGCGGAATACGTTTTCTGAAAAGGAAAACGTATTTTCAGTCGCAGAAGAAGAGAATACGCTTTCCTGAAGGGAAAACACATTTTGGATAAAAGAGGAAGGAAATACGCTTTCATATAACGAAAACGCATTTCAAGAAAACGTTTCCACTTATCCGAGTGGATAAGGTGGTGGCTCACTTATAGGTGGGGTCCGTTGTAGAAGGGGGGTGCCTGGCCAGCTGGCAAGGCGTCGTCTTCCTCCTCCCCTCGCTTCTGTTCGTTCCCGAGTGGAACGGAACAGAAGCAGAGGAGGGAAATGGCCAAGGGGCCAGCCAGCTCCGGCGATCCCCGGCCCGGCCGAGGGCACCAGCAGGACCGCAGGGCTGTGCCGGACCCGTTCAGAGGGTCAGCCAGCGCCGGGGTGGAGTGGAGAGGAGGGGAGTCCGCGGCGACGGAGGTGGACAGAGAGGCGGCGGTGGTGATGAACTCCGATGATGCAGGGCGCTTCGGCGAGAGATGAGAGGGTGGGAAGGTTTGCCGGGATGTGGGAAAGGCGTTGGTGGAGTCGGGGAAGCACGAGGAGGCTCGAGACGGCCGGACGAAGAGACGGCCGAGAGATGGCAGCGACGGCCGTGCGTGGGGCACACGTCCAGGGTGGACTCCGGCGAGGGGCGAGGTGGTGGGGCGAACCGCGGGGATGAGGAGGCTCTGGTGCACAGCTCGGGAGGAGGAGGGGAGCGCTGTGGTGGTTGGAACCGAGACCAACTCCGGCGAGGTCACGGTGATCCGAGGAAGAAACGACGAGGGAGAGCTGCTCCGGTGGGCAAAAGAGGCGGGGGAGGAGTGAGTGAGCTGCAGGAGGGCTCGGGGCACGCTTATACAGCCAAGGGGAGGGCTCTAGAGCACGTTAGCGAGCTTGTGTAGTGCTATAGTGGCGGGCAGAGGCTGAGCATGGCACGGGCATGGTGTTTGCGACGCATTTAAGGCAAACCACGACGAAGCAGCAACGCTGGGCGATGCAGTCAAGCACGGGCGAGCTCCAGGACATGAATGGAGGTCGAGACAAGGAGGGAGGAGACGAGCACACTGGCCGGACCGAGCCAGAGCTTGCACTGTGCGTGACGCCAGCGTGATCACCATGGGCACTGGTGCAAACGGTGCGTTCTGGCTGGACCGACCATGTCCAGTAGATAGACCGTCGTGCCCTTAGTCAAAATGAGGAAATAAATCAGTCCAGGGGCAAAGAAGAGATCTGCACTTAGATCCAAAGTAAATCAACAAGAAGGTGCTTGTAACTTGCTGTGGTTAAACCAGCTTGGTAACGTGGTAAATAGTTTGTCTGATGATGATCACACACTAAGGTGATGTTGATCACCAAAAATCAGACTAAGAGGAGGAGTTTAGATGAGGGTTACTGTAGAAAGTGCCAAACTGGCCAGAATTAGGGATTTGGATGATACACTCACATACTTGATTGTCATGAGCTGAAATTTGGCATAGAGGGGTTATATGATGATATGAAGCTGCTGTAAAAGTTTCATACCATTTGGAAATACCAAAGTGGCACTTGCTTCACAAAGCTTCATTCTGGACAGATAGAAAAATTGCACAGGGCAATTGGATTAACTAATTGAGCTAAAACTTGGTGGAGGGAGTTGATATAGGTAGAAGCATGTCCTGGTAAAGTTTCAGCTCAATTGAAGCAATATAAAATATAGTTGCTTCACAAACTGAAAATCTAACCAGAAAATAAGATTTGGAGCTGGGCTCACATAGATAAGTTACATGAGCTCAAATTTGGTGGAGAGTCATGATTTGATCATATGAAGGAGCTTGCAAAATTGCAACTCATTTGGATATGCCTAGCTTGTACTTCCTTCACAATCACTTCCCTTAGACATGAACTTTGAAAAATTGCTCAGGAATATTTACTAGGCAAATGGAGTTGAATTTTGGCATGAGGCAATTATTTGGACAGGAAAAGATGTCCAAGAAGTTTGGGTTGAATTGGGCAAAGATAAATGACACTTGCTTCACAAACTGCCATTCAGGACAGAACAGAAAAGGAATTAATTGAGCATGATGGAAAACATGGCCAAAGAAATATTTTGCCATATTTGAGCAAGATATGACCCAAACAATTTATGAGAATTATTTGGGAATTTTAGGAGTGACAGAAATATAGGTTGCTTCACAACCTAGGGTTTTAAGGGTTATTCCCTTATCAGAAAAGGAATGTTCCCAATAAAAAGAATATTGGATTAGGTCAAGGATGGAAATGACATGATCTTGGGATGATGATGAGGGTGACAAGCCACTATAAAACCTAGGGAGACATGATCTTCCCAAGTTTCAGAACCACATAGCCACAGAAAAGCAAAACAAAACATGAAATCCAAGAAAATGAAAGGAAAAGAAAAGGGCAAAAATCCAGGCTGTTACATTTAGTTTCCTAACACCTCAAGTTATGTGTAATATATATATATATATATATATCTATATATATATATATATATGCCCCTTGAGCCTTCAGTAAAGATAAGTTGCTTTCCTAATAGCTAGATGGCTTTCTCTCTCTCTTTTGATTCTCAATACAATGGTATCTTGGAGATCTATTTTACGTAACTCTTTTTGCGGCATGTTTGTTGGGATCCGATGAACTTTGAGTTCAGATCTATGTTTTTATCCTTGAAAGTTATTTGAGTTCTTTGGTCTCTTATATGCATGATTACTTATAGCCTCGTATTTCTTCTTCGAATCTTTGTTTTAGTTAGGCCGACTATATCAATTTTTCTTGCCATGGGAAGAGGTTCTTTGTGATGGGTTCGATCTTACGGTGCTTGATCCCAGTGACAGAAGGGGAAACGACACATATGTATCGTTGCCATTAAGGATAACAAGATGGGGTCTATTTCTACATAAATAGATCTTGTCTACATCATGTCATCGTTCTTATTGCATTACTCCATTTCTCCATGAACTTAATACACTAGATGCATGCTGGATAGCGGTCGATGTGTGGAGTAATAGTAGTCATGCAGGCAGGAGTCGGTCTACTAATCTTGGACGTGATGCCTATATAATGATCATTGCCTGGATATCGTCATAATTATTTGAAGTTCTATTAATTGCCCAACAGTAATTTGTTTACCCACCGTGTGCTATTTTCTCGAGAGAAGCCACTAGTGAAATCTACGGCCCCTGGGTCTCTTCCTTATCATATTTGCCTTCGAGATCTATTTTTATTCGCTTTTTATTTCAGATCTACATTTCAAAAAACCCAAAAATACCTTGCTGCACTTTATTTTATTTTACGTTTATTCGAGATCTATTTATCCAATCTATCAGATTTTTATTCCGTCAACTCGACAATTTCTCGCACCGTTACCCGAAAGGGATTGACAACCCCTTTAACTCGTCGGGTTGCAAGTATTTGTTCTTTGTGTGCAGGTACCATTTACGTAGTGTGGCGTGATTCTCCTACTAGTTCGACAACCTTGGTCTCATCACTGAGGGAAATACCTACCGTCGCTGTGCTGCATCATCCCTTCCTCTTTGGGGAAATACCGACGTAGTTCAAGCCGCAATCATGAACAAAATTATGAAAGTTTTTTCGATGTAACCTGTGTAAGGGCCTCCTAGGGGGAAGCCCTTCTCGAACCTCTTGGTCTTCACGGTTGTTTGTAGTCCCTATTGCTTGATGGGGATTTGGAATAGTGGAGATGCCAGCCAGAGTACCTCTCTCCGATGCCGGAGTCTGTTCCTCAAGCGAATATCCTTCATCCTCCTCCATCGTGGCTCCCTCGGCATCCTCCCTTCTAAGTTCCATCTGCATGAACCAAGCATCGCCGTCCGCAATGTTGGAGGAGGAGGACGACATGATGCATGGCCTTGAAAACTCTGGCAGAAAACAGCTCAAAACGAAAACAGGGGATTTTGCCGTGGTACGGTGGTCAAAACCTTCGGGAGATTATATAATGAATTTTTAGCGACCAAAAGAAGTATTGTGCAAGAAAACGGAGTTCGCAGGGCACACGAGGTGGCCACAAGGCATAGGGGCGTGCCCAGGGGAGTAGGGCGCGCCCCCACCCTTATGGATGCCTCCCTTGCCGCTTCCTCCTGCACTCTTCGGGCTACTTTTAATTTTCCTAATTTCTTAAATATTCCAAAACGGAGAAAATTTGCGATTAGAACAGTTTTGGAGTCGGTTTACTTACCGTACCACATACCTATTCTTTATCGGGGTCTGAGATGTTCTGGAAAGTATCCCTTATGTACTCCTCCGGTGTTATGGTATTAATAATATAATGTTTGATTCTTTGACCGTTTACCACCTTCGGGTTAGTGCCTTCGGCGTTGTTGATCTTGATGGCACCGGAACGGTAAACCTCCTCAATAATGTAAGGACCTTCCCATTTAGATAGAAGCTTTCCTGCAAAAAATCTTAAACGAGAGTTGTATAATAAACACATGATCACCTACATTAAAATCACGCTTTTGTATCGTTTTGTCATGCCATCTTTTAACTTTTTCTTTAAACAACTTGGCATTCTCATGGGCTTGGGTTCTCCATTCATCAAGTGAGCTAATGTCAAATAACCTCTTTTCTCCGGCAAGTTTGAAATCATAGTTGAGATCTTTAATAGCCCAATCAGCTTTATGTTCTAGTCCAAGAGGTAAGTGACATGCTTTTCCATAAACCATTTTATACGGAGACATACGCATAGGGTTCTTATAAGCAGTTCTATAAGCCCATAATGCATCATCAAGTTTCTTAGACCAATTCTTCCTAGATCTATAAACAATCTTTTGCAAAATCAATTTAATTTCTCTATTGCTCAATTCTACTTGACCATTAGACTGAGGGTGATATGGAGATGCAATTCTATGGTTGAAATCATATTTAGCGGGCATTTTACGGAAAACACCATGAATAAAATGTGAACCACCATCATCCATTAAATATCTAGGGACTCCAAACCTCAGAAAAATAACTTCTTTAAGCATTTTAATAGAAGTCTTATGATCACCACTTGTGACGCCCGGATAATTAAGCTACAGTAACCCTCTACTAATAATGCCACGTCACCTCGGTTATTGTTGTTAATCTCACGTTAGTTCGAAACCGATTCTAATTCAAATCCAAAATCAAGCAAACAATAAAAGTTTTCAAATATTAAAATTAAATTGTTCGGAGTGAACCAAATATTGCATAGATAATTATGGTGGAGAAACCACACCTATATAAAATGTTTAAATAATATGAGATGAATAAAACAGCAGCAAAATAATTATTTAAAAAACCTTTTGTAATTAATAAAATGTCAAACTAATTTATTGAGGACTGGACTTTTGAGTATGGACTAATTTGAAATAATAATTTATAAACAAAGTATATATTTTACTAAAACTAAAATAATAGGATGCAAAACTATAACAGAAAAGGAAAATAAATAAAAGGGTAAAAGATTAAAAAAAAGAAAAAGCAAAGAGAGAGAGAGCAACCCCCCTCCCTGGACTGAACCCACCTGGGCCGGCCCACCTAACCCACCCGAGCCAGCCCAGTGCCGCCTCGCAGCGGTCTCTCCCCCCCGCCCTGTTCCTTGGTCTCAGACCGCAACAGGGGCGTCGCCGCCGAACCACCTCGCCGGCCACGCTGCTACAGGCACCGCGGGGAGGATAAGGACGCCAGCGACGGCCCCCCTGCCTCCTCCGAGAGATCTTTTCCCCCTTCCCCACGAGCTGCTGCTTGCCCTCTCCGCCTCTCTCATTCCCCACCTCACCTGAAGCGCTCGCCGCCGCCGCCGCTCGATTCCGTGGCCACCGTGCCTCCCGCGCCTCGATCTGGAGCTCACCGTCTTCCTCGTCATCGTCTACGTCGCCTACGCCATCGGGACCGAGCCGAGTGCCTCTACTCCGACCGGAACGAGCTCGTCTTCAACCTTCGGATCGCCGGCGTTCGTCGCCGATTCCGGCTACCTCGCGCCCTCCCCGAGCTCACTGCCACTCCCTACGGCTCCGCTGTGAGCTCCCGCTTCTCCTCCCCCTCTCCGTTAGCTCGCCCATGTTCCGTAGCCGCCGTTGCCATCGCCGCCCGAAGCCCACTCCGCAACGGAGCTCGTCACCGTCGTCCTCGTCGATGTCGTGCTCACCCGAGCTCGCCACCGTGCTCTAGGCCTCGCCAGGACCCCGTAGAGCCTCCCCAGTAGTCCTGCCGTGCCCTCTAGCCGCAGTTCGCGCGAGGGCCGAAGTCCGGCGTCCGCCTCGCCGCTCGCCGTCGACGTTCCCGACCACCGCAGCCTCTGCCACCACCCCAGATCGCCTCGCCGTCATCTTCCCGTTCGAACGAGTCCAGCCGCGTCCGATTTGAGCCACAGTAGCGCAAATCCGACGGCCTCCCGTGCGCGCCGCCGTGCGTTTTGGTCGCCGGCGTTGCTCCGGCCGCCGTGCTGACCTGGCGCCAACGTGGCCCTATGGGGGCCACCCCAGTGAGGCTGCCAGGGGGCCCCGACGCCCCAGTTGACCGCGTTGACTGTGGTCAACGCAGTTACTGTGCACTGACAGGTGGGCCCCGTCTGTTAATTAGGCTAATTAAACATTTTTATAAATAAAATTAACTTATTAGATTAAGCACTCACTGACATATGGGGCCCACCCCTCTAATTAGACTGTTAGTTTAGTTTAAATTACTGTTAGACTAACAGAGGCTGACATGTGGGTCCCACTGGACCCACCTGTCTGGTTTGACTGGTCAGCCGACCTGTTGACCTGCTGACGTCAGCGTTACCTCATGCTGACGTCATAATTCATTTTTGCTAAATTCAAATAATTCCAGAAATTCAAATAATCTTTGAAAATTCATATCTTTTAAACCGTAACTCGGATGAAAATGTTTTCTACATGAAAGTTGCTCAGAACGACGAGACGAATCCGGATACGCAGTCCGTTCGTCCACCCCACCTCCCTAACCTATCGAACTCGCAACTTTCCCCCTCCGGTCCGTCTGTCCGAAATGCGAAACAATGGGAATACTTTCCCGGATGTTCCCTCCCTTCACCTTTACGACCTACTGTCGCGTTAGGACACACCTAGCACTGCTCATTGTCATGTCACGCATCGTCATGTTATGTTTGCATTGTATTTACTGTTTCTTCCCCCTCTTCTCTCCGGTAGACTACGAGACCGACGCTGCCGCTACCCAGTACGACTACGGTGTTGACGACCCCTCCTTCTCGGCTGACCTTCCAGGCAAGCCCCCCCCCTTGACCACCAGATATCGCCTATTCTTCTCTATACTGCTTGCATTAGAGTAGTGTAGCATGTTACTGCTTTCAGTTAATCCTATACTGATGCATAGCCTGTCATTGTTGCTACAGTTGTTACCCTTACGTGCTATCCTACTGCTTAGTATAGGATGCTAGTGTTCCATCAGTGGCCCTACACTCTTGTCTGTCTGCCATGATATACTACTAGGCCGTGATCACTTTGGGAGGTGATCACGGGTATATACTATATACATTATATACATGACACATGTGGTGACTAAAGTCGGGTCGGCTCGAGGAGTACCCGCAAGTGATTCTGATGAGGGGGCTGAAAGGACAGGTGGCTCCATCCCGGTAGAGGTGGGCCTGGGTTCCTGACGGCCCCCGACTGTTACTTTATGGCGAAGCGACAGGGCAGGTTGAGACCACCTAGGAGAGAGGTGGGCCTGGCCTTGGTCGGCGTTCGGAGATACTTAACACGCTTAACGAGATCTGGGTATTTGATCTGAGTCTGGCCATTTGGTCTATACGCACTAACCATCTACGCGGGAGTAGTTATGGGTATCCCGGCGTCGTGGTATCAGCCGAAGCACTTCTTGACGTCAGCAACTGAGTGGCGCGCGCCGCATTGGACCGTAAGCTCGCGCTTGTATTAAGGGGGCTAGGTCTGCTTCCGGCCGCGTATGCAACGTGCAGGTGTGCATAGGGCGATGGGCCCAGACCCCTGCGCGCATAGGGTTAGACCGGCGTGCTGACCTCTCTGTTGAGCCTAGGTGGGGCTGCGACGTGTTGATCTTACGAGGCCGGGCATGACCCAGAAAAGTGTGTCCGGCCAAATGGGATCGAGCGTGTTGGGTTATGTGGTGCACCCCTGCAGGGAAGTTTATCTATTCGAATAGCCGTGTCCCTTGGTAAAAGGACGACCCGGAGTTGTACCTTGACCTTATGACAACTAGAACCAGATACTGAATAAAATACACCCTTTCCAAGTGCCAGATACAACCCGGTGATCGCTCTCTAACAGGGCGACGAGGAGGGGATCGCCGGGTAGGATTATGCTATGCGATGCTACTTGGAGGACTTCAATCTACTCTCTTCTACATGCTGCAGGATGGAGATGGCCAGAAGCGTAGTCTTCGACAGGACTAGCTATCCCCCTTTTATTCTGGCATTCTGCAGTTCAGTCCACTGATATGCCCTTTACACATATACCCATGCATATGTAGTGTAGCTCCTTGCTTGCGAGTACTTTGGATGAGTACTCACGGTTGCTTTTCTCCCTCTTTTCCCCCTTCTATACCTGATTGTCACAACCAGATGCTGGAGTCCAGGAGCTAGAGATCCCGAGGATGATTCTACATGGAGTTCGGCTTCGAGGAGTAGTTAGGAGGTCCCAGGCAGGAGGCCTTGCCTTTTCGATCGTTGCTACTTTTGTGCTAGCCTTCTTAAGGCAAACTTGTTTAACTTATGTCTGTACTCAGATATTGCTGCTTCCGCTGACTCGTCTATGATCGAGCACTTGTATTCGAGCCCTCGAGGCCCCTGGCTTGTATTATAATGCTTGTATGACTTATTTATGTTTTAGAGTTGTATTGTGATATCTTCCCGTGAGTCCCTGATCTTGATCGTACACATTTGCGTGCATGATTAGTGTACGGTCAATTTGGGGGCGTCACAAGTTGGTATCAGAGCCGACTGCCTGTAGGAATCCCCCTTTCCACACTCCTTGGCCGAAGTCGAGTCTAGACATTACAAAACTTTTACTAACATGGCTGTGTGTCTTACGGGCCCATGTCGCCATTGGGTGGTATTAGGATCTTTTACTCCTTGTCTATACTCTGGGACTCTGATCTCTCTTCTATTCGGGTTAAGTGAATTTTACTAAATCTAACATTAGGATCTCGTTATCACTTTCACCCGGAGAGCCCCTTATTACTGATGATCGTCTGCTGCACGTGAAGACCCTGAAGATACTCTCCGCTGATAACCCGAGAACTTGTGTTCATTGCTTTTGCAATTCCCTTCCATCGATAAACCCCTGTGGATAACCACGTATACTCGACATTCCTACAATGCTTCCCAGTTGATCTTGTTATTACAAGATACCCCGAAATTCTCTTTGCTGCTCCGAGAATCCTTTGAGCTTACTGCCTTGCTGTTCTTTGCCACATGAATACCACTATGGATAATTTCTAGCACTCACCGGATATTTGCTCATCCCCAGTTGATTCATGTATTTCACAAAAGTCTTCAAAATACTATTTGGACTTCCGAAATCCTGAGTAGCCTATTGCTCTTGAAATTCTTAGTTGCTTGCATTATGGTTAATCCCATAAGTCTATAATCTTATTGGCATCTCTTGTCATTATTATTTTGAGTCCGTTGATTCAATTTGTTGCGAATGCTCGCAATCCTCAATCATATCCTAGAATTCATTCTTCCGGCTCAGACGTCATTTTAAACGTGAGCTGGATCTCGACCTATCAAATTGCCATCGATTGTACCCCTAAGCCTACTCAACTTATCCATCCTTGATCAGAGCGTTGCTTCTGACCCCGTGATTTGGAAATCATAATTCTTTTGCATTTGAACTTTGAGTTAGTCAGTTGTTTCTATAATAAGATCTCCTTGCATTCTTCTTACTCTGGTTGAGTACCGATGCTCACATCAGATCCCTAGTGGACCATCGGTTCCTTTGTTGGATTTTATCCGACAGTGTCCTTCATATTGAATAACCTTGTGAGCCTTTCCATGGGTATATAATGCCTTGGTAAATTGTATCATCTGTTTTTGAACAATGCTCTTCTTTCGAGCTTGTAATATTTACTCCGAAGTTTGTGGTATATGTTCCTAAGATGCCTTGATGGGTTGGACCTATGCCTTTCATAATATGTGTGAACTCGAAAGTTTTCATGAGTCATACTCTTCTGGTATTTTGCCAGATAAATTTTTTTCAACACTGCAACTACATCAAACGCGAGAAGGGAATGAAAGGTTATGCATTGAAGAAGTGGGAGTCGACCTTGAACTTTGCGTTCATGCCCATGGACACGATGTAGATCTTATCATTAAATCTTTTCTTAAATTAATTATTTCCTTGGTATAAGTTCATCTTATATCTGGGATCTGGCCTTTTGCAATCGTGGTTCCGACCATGTTCTCCTTTGAACACCATTTCTCGTACAAGTTAGGCACTTGTCTTCTGCAGAGCAATACCCCAGTCCAACCTCTACTTTGGGTTGTCGTCGAGTATTACCCCCTGGTATCTCAAGATTATCACGGAACTGCATAACTTCTTATGAGTTCTCCATCAAGTATTACATTCTCATTGATTCCAATTTTTCACGGGCTCCGAGTTATTAAACACTCAAGGACATCGATAACTGAATCGAGTCCGCATCACGATTAAACAACTCTTAGTAATCTCCTTTGTTTACGAGTTCGTACTCGATCACGTCATCCCTAGCCTGCTCGGCTATGTCATTATCGTGCCGATTTTAACTGTGCTACCTGGTCTTTATTCCCGGAGCACCACTTTCGACGCTGAGCTAAGCTTACGTCGATTTTCCTCGTCATATCATTTCGCCTTGAACAGCAAGCTTGATTTAGAATTTGTGTCGTACCCCTGGTTCCAATAACTTTTCGCTTCATCATTCCTTTGACTTGATGTCATCGCCGATCGATTACCTCTTCATAAATTCTCGCTACAAATGTGTCGTGAACGTCATCAACATTCTGAGCTCTTCCAAGATATCTATCGAATTCTGGATGGGAAATATCATCCTTGCCCTCAATGATTTGTTTTATCATCGACCATTTTATTGCCTTCCATTCAACACAAACTTGTTCGTGTTTTGTGTTGTACCTTGATTTCCTTGCTATCTAGCTTATGATATGTTCTACCTTGGAGTATTACCATCTTTTATGTCAAGTATGTCGTAAGAATTTCACCACCTCGTATGACATCTTGGTACAGTGATAATTCTCCCCATCACAATTCTTTCTTGGTCCCCGTGTTGTTTCTAAAAGGAATACCGACCAATGGTCTGTGATGTGTAAATTCTAAACTTCTAGCAACCCTATTGCTTTGAAGTTATTGGTCTATAGTTTCATTCTACGTCTATGGCTTAATGAATCATCATTCGAACATTGATTGTGCTACCTAGCCCATATTTCGGGTGCACATTTCAACCAATGTTTAACTGTGTATGTTTTCCTCGAGCATACATCATTAAGTCATTCGATCTAGCTAATGTTATCTCCTTGTTCACATAGTGGTGGAAATCCATCTTTTGGAAATCTCAATGGATTGTCGCTGAGTCAATCAGTCACCTCCTCACCTCTCCTTGATGTAATGGTGAACCCAGGTCCGGAACTCGCTTCCATAGTTCATCTCCCGAGAATCTTCGATGTCGTTTCGACAATTTGTGTTGCACCTTTCTTCTCAGGCATCCTGAGTCTGAGTTATCCTGACACCAATCAGATCTGAATCTCGGTCAGATATGATGGTTGGAACATATTTCCAAGAGTTATAACATTGGCCTATTTATGACCCGGTAAGGTGATGATACCCAGCACACCTGGCGGGAGGACCTATTGTTATAAGTTTTCCCTTTTAGCAAGGTTAGCTGTTCTTCCATGAGGAAATTGTAAGACTTATTCTATAAGTTGTTCCTGATGGATCCTTTTTCTTTCCAAAGTCTGATCTTCACCTGTTGACCATGTCAATGCTATCTCGAAGCATGTCTATGGTACTCCGATTTTCAACAGGAACATTTGAAGCCCAATGCTAAATGTTTCCTGCTCAATTATCCAAACACCGTTGTATGGGTAATGTCACGAAATTCCTCTCCCGTACCTAAAGAGTTTTCTACATTATATCCTGCCATGAATATAATGCTCAGCTTGTCCTTGGGAAGGATATACCATTGAGCTATGTGTTTAAACACATTTTCCTTTCCATTCTTCTGTTTAATCTGATAATCATATTTTCCTTTCCATTGTTTGGTTTAACCTTTCTGGTGATCTATATGACCTAAGCAGTAATATTCTCCTGCTTATGTAAACACCTCGGTGTACAACTCTGTCAGTAAGACCCTCTTACTATTGTTGGTGACATTTCGGTAACCACCGATGGACGAGAACCTTGCCTAATGGTCCGCCTCGTTTCAACGAGCAGGAAAATGTTTCTCTTCGTCCCTCGCCCTTGGTACCGACGATGTTGCTGACATATAACTGACAGGCTACCCTCTGACATGCCTTGCTATCATGATCGTGCAAGATGTCACCGCCCTTCCTACTTTTAACCCACATGGTGGGCCCATAACCCACAGTTCCACAGGATCGAAACCTGACTCTCCTGTGCACCCCCTGTTCCCAAATTTATTCATCGCGCGTGGCCTCGTATGTAATTCACGGACCACCGTCCTACTGATCTATACTGGCATCAGACATAATACTTATTCCCGTTGCTCAGAATCTTTTAGGCATCGAACGATTGCCTGGCCGCTTGAAACTCCTTATTGTACCTTCTTACTTTTCTCTCGATGTTTTCCTAAGTTTCGACTCCAGGGATACCTTGGTCCAAAACCCCAGAGCTAATTGCCGAATATCAGCACTTGCAGACACCTGTCCTTGTGGTTTCCCTCCTATCCTTTCGTAAGTACGATGGAGTCCCCGAGGAAAGGATGCCAGCTTCATCATGTTGACCTGAAGTAGGAAAATGAAGACATCAACGTAATGGATCAACCGCTTCGAGAAGAGCAACCAAGATCGAGGACGCTCGTTAGAATTTCGCGACCAAATCCCTTTCCCGTCACTTCCCCTCTTAAATCTCGGGACGAGATTTCTTGTAGTGGAGGAGAATTGTGACGCCCGGATAATTAAGCTACAGTAACCCTCTACTAATAATGCCACGTCACCTCGGTTATTGTTGTTAATCTCACGTTAGTTTGAAACCGATTCTAATTCAAATCCAAAATCAAGCAAACAATAAAAGTTTTCAAATATTAAAATTAAATTGTTCGGAGTGAACCAAATATTGCATAGATAATTATGGTGGAGAAACCACACCTATATAAAATGTTTAAATAATATGAGATGAATAAAACAGCAGCAAAATAATTATTTAAAAAACCTTTTGTAATTAATAAAATGTCAAACTAATTTATTGAGGACTGGACTTTTGAGTATGGACTAATTTGAAATACTAATTTATAAACAAAGTATATATTTTACTAAAACTAAAATAATAGGATGCAAAACTATAACAGAAAAGGAAAATAAATAAAAGGGTAAAAGATTAAAAAAAGAAAAAAAAAAGAAAAAGCAAAGAGAGAGAGAGAGCAACCCCCCTCCCTGGACCGAACCCACCTGGGCCGGCCCACCTAACCCACCCGAGCCAGCCCAGTGCCCCCTCGCAGCGGTCTCTCTTCCCCCCGCCCTGTTCCTCGGTCTCAGACCGCAACAGGGGCGTCGCCGCCGAACCACCTCGCCGGCCACGCTGCTACAGGCGCCGCGGGGAGGATAAGGACGCCAGCGACGGCCCCCCTGCCTCCTCCGAGAGATCTTTTCCCCCCTTCCCCACGAGCTGCTGCTTGCCCTCTCCGCCTCTCTCATTCCCCACCTCACCTGAAGCGCTCGCCGCTGCCGCCGCTCGATTCCGTGGCCACCGTGCCTCCCGCGCCTCGATCTGGAGCTCACCGTCTTCCTCGTCATCGTCTACGTCGCCTACGCCATCGGGACCGAGCCGAGCGCCTCTACTCCGACCGGAACGAGCTCGTCTTCAACCTTCGGATCGCCGGCGTTCGTCGCCGATTCTAGCTACCTCGCGCCTTCCCCGAGCTCACTGCCACTCCCTACGGCTCCGCTGTGAGCTCCCGCTTCTCCTCCCCCTCTCCGTTAGCTCGCCCACGTTCCGTAGCCGCCGTTGCCATCGCCGCCCGAAGCCCACTCCGCAACGGAGCTCGTCACCGTCGTCCTCGTCGATGTCGTGCTCACCCGAGCTCGCCACCGTGCTCTAGGCCTCGCCAGGACCCCGTAGAGCCTCCCCAGTAGTCCTGCCGTGCCCTCTAGCCGCAGTTCGCGCGAGGGCCGAAGTCCGGCGTCCGCCTCGCCGCTCGCCGTCGACGTTCCCGACCACCGCAGCCTCTGCCACCACCCCAGATCGCCTCGCCGTCGTCTTCTCGTTCGAACGAGTCCAGCCGCGTCCGATTTGAGCCACCGTAGCGCAAATCCGACGGCCTCCCGTGCGCGCCGCCGTGCGTTTTGGTCGCCGGCGTTGCTCCGGCCGCCGTGCTGACCTGGCGCCAACGTGGCCCTATGGGGGCCACCCCAGTGAGGCTGCCACGGGGCCCCGGCGCCCCAGTTCACCGCGTTGACTGTGGTCAACGCAGTTACTGTGCACTGACAGGTGGGCCCCGTCTGTTAATTAGGCTAATTAAACATTTTTATAAATAAAATTAACTTATTAGATTAAGCACTCACTGACATATGGGGCCCACCCCTCTAATTAGACTGTTAGTTTAGTTTAAATTACTGTTAGACTAACAGAGGCTGACATGTCGGTCCCACTGGACCCACCTGTCTGGTTTGACTGGTCAGCCGACCTGTTGACCTGCTGACGTCAGCGTTACCTCATGCTGACGTCATAATTCATTTTTGCTAAATTCAAATAATTCCAGAAATTCAAATAATCTTTGAAAATTCATATCTTTTAAACCGTAACTCGGATGAAAATGTTTTCTACATGAAAGTTGCTCAGAACGACGAGACGAATCCGGATACGCAGTCCGTTCGTCCACCCCACCTCCCTAACCTATCGAACTCACAACTTTCCCCCTCCGGTCCGTCTGTCCGAAATGCGAAACAGCGGGAATACTTTCCCGGATGTCCCCCCCTTCACCGTTACCACCTACTGTCGCGTTAGGACACACCTAGCACTGCTCATTGTCGTGTCACGCATCGTCATGTTATGTTTGCATTGTATTTACTGTTTCTTCCCCCTCTTCTCTCCGGTAGACTATGAGACCGACGCTGCCACTACCCAGTACGACTACGGTGTTGACGACCCCTCCTTCTCGGCTGACCTTCCAGGCAAGCCCCCCCCCCTTGACCACCAGATATCGCCTATTCTTCTCTATACTGCTTGCATTAGAGTAGTGTAGCATGTTACTGCTTTCAGTTAATCCTATACTGATGCATAGCCTGTCATTGTTGCTACAGTTGTTACCCTTACGTGCTATCCTACTGCTTAGTATAGGATGCTAGTGTTCCATCAGTGGCCCTACACTCTTGTCCGTCTGCCATGCTATACTACTAGGCCGTGATCACTTTGGGAGGTGATCACGGGTATATACTATATACATTATATACATGACACATGTGGTGACTAAAGTCGGGTCGGCTCGAGGAGTACCCGCAAGTGATTCTGATGAGGGGGCTGAAAGGACAGGTGGCTCCATCCCGGTAGAGGTGGGCCTGGGTTCCTGACGGCCCCCGACTGTTACTTTATGGCGAAGCGACAGGGCAGGTTGAGACCACCTAGGAGAGAGGTGGGCCTGGCCCTGGTCGGCGTTCGGAGATACTTAACACGCTTAACGAGATCTGGGTATTTGATCTGAGTCTGGCCATTTGGTCTATACGCACTAACCATCTACGCTGGAGTAGTTATGGGTATCCCGGCGTCGTGGTATCAGCCGAAGCACTTCTTGACGTCAGCAACTGAGTGGCGCGCGCCGCATTGGACCGTAAGCTCGCGCTTGTATTAAGGGGGCTAGGTCTGCTTCCGGCCGCGTACGCAACGTGCAGGTGTGCATAGGGCGATGGGCCCAGACCCCTGCGCGCATAGGGTTAGACCGGCGTGCTGACCTCTCTGTTGAGCCTAGGTGGGGCTGCGACGTGTTGATCTTACGAGGCCGGGCATGACCCAGAAAAGTGTGTCCGGCCAAATGGGATCGAGCGTGTTGGGTTATGTGGTGCACCCCTGCAGGGAAGTTTATCTATTCGAATAGCCGTGTCCCTCGGTAAAAGGACGGCCCGGAGTTGTACCTTGACCTTATGACAACTAGAACCGGATACTGAATAAAATACACCCTTCCAAGTGCCAGATACAACCCGGTGATCGCTCTCTAACAGGACGACGAGGAGGGGATCGCCGGGTAGGATTATGCTATGCGATGCTACTTGGAGGACTTCAATCTACTCTCTTCTACATCCTGCAAGATGGAGATGGCCAGAAGCGTAGTCTTCGATAGGACTAGCTATCCTCCTTTTATTCTGGCATTCTGCAGTTCAGTCCACTGATATGCCCTTTACACATATACCCATGCATATGTAGTGTAGCTCCTTGCTTGCGAGTACTTTGGATGAGTACTCACGGTTGCTTTTCTCCCTCTTTTCCCCCTTCTATACCTGATTGTCGCAACCAGATGCTGGATTCCAGGAGCTAGAGATCCCGAGGATGATTCTACATGGAGTTCGGCTTCGAGGAGTAGTTAGGAGGTCCCAGGCAGGAGGCCTTGCCTTTTCGATCGTTGCTACTTTTGTGCTAGCCTTCTTAAGGCAAACTTGTTTAACTTATGTCTGTACTCAGATATTGTTGCTTCTGCTGACTCGTCTATCATCGAGCACTTGTATTCGAGCCCTCGAGGCCCCTGGCTTGTATTATAATGCTTGTATGACTTATTTATGTTTTAGAGTTGTGTTGTGATATCTTCCCGTGAGTCCCTGATCTTGATCGTACACATTTGCGTGCATGATTAGTGTACGGTCAAATTGGGGGCGTCACAAGTTGTTATTAGAGCCGACTGCCTGTAGGAATCCCCCTTTGCACACTCCTTGGCCGAAGTCGAGTCTAGACATTACAAAACTTTTACTAACATGGCTGCGTGTCTTACGGGCCCACGTCGCCATTGGGTGGTATTAGGATCTTTTACTCCTTGTCTATACTCTGGGACTCTGATCTCTCTTCTATTCGGGTTAAGTGAATTTTACTAAATCTAACATTAGGATCTCGTTATCACTTTCACCCGGAGAGCCCCTTATTACTGATGATCGTCTGCTGCACGTGAAGACCCTGAAGATACTCTCCGCTGATAACCCGAGAACTTGTGTTCATTGCTTTTGCAATTCCCTTCCATCGATAAACCCCTGTGGATAACCACGTATACTCGACATTCCTACAATGCTTCCCAGTTGATCTTGTTATTACAAGATACCCCGAAATTCTCTTTGCTGCTCCGAGAATCCTTTGAGCTTACTGCCTTGCTGTTCTTTGCCACATGAATACCACTATGGATAATTTCTAGCACTCACCGGATATTTGCTCATCCCCAGTTGATTCATGTATTTCACAAAAGTCTTCAAAATACTATTTGGACTTCCGAAATCCTGAGTAGCCTATTGCTCTTGAAATTCTTACTTGCTTGCATTATGGTTAATCCCATAAGTCTATAATCTTATTGGCATCTCTTGTCATTATCATTTTGAGTCCGTTGATTCAATTTGTTGCGAATGCTCGCAATCCTCAATCATATCCTAGAATTCATTCTTCCGGCTCAGACGTCATTTTAAACGTGAGCTGGATCTCGACCTATCAAATTGCCATCGATTGTACCCCTAAGCCTACTCAACTTATCCATCCTTGATCAGAGCGTTGCTTCTGACCCCATGATTTGGAAATCATAATTCTTTTGCATTTGAACTTTGAGTTAGTCAGTTGTTTCTATAATCAGATCTCCTTGCATTCTTCTTACTCTGGTTGAGTACCGATGCTCACATCAGATCCCTAGTGGACCATCGGTTCCTTTGTTGGATTTTATCCGACAGTGTCCTTCATATTGAATAACCTTGTGAGCCTTTCCATGGGTATATAATGCCTTGGTAAATTGTATCATCTGTTTTTGAACAATGCTCTTCTTTCGAGCTTGTAATATTTACTCCGAAGTTTGTGGTATATGTTCCTAAGATGCCTTGATGGGTTGAACCTATGCCTTTCATAATATGTGTGAACTCGAAAGTTTTCATGAGTCATACTCTTCTGGTATTTTGCCAGATAAATTTTTTTCAACACTGCAACTTCATCAAACGCGAGAAGGGAATGAAAGGTTATGCATTGAAGAAGTGGGAGTCGACCTTGAACTTTGCGTTCATGCCCATGGACACGATGTAGATCTTATCATTAAATATTTTCTTAAATTAATTATTTCCTTGGTATAAGTTCATCTTATATCTGGGATCTGGCCTTTTGCAATCGTGGTTCCGACCATGTTCTCCTTTGAACACCATTTCTCGTACAAGTTAGGCACTTGTCTTCTGCAGAGCAATACCCCAGTCCAACCTCTACTTTGGGTTGTCGTCGAGTATTACCCCCTGGTATCTCAAGATTATCACGGAACTGCATAACTTCTTATGAGTTCTCCATCAAGTATTACATTCTCATTGATTCCAATTTTTCACGGGCTCCGAGTTATTAAACACTCAAGGACATCGATAACTGAATTGAGTCCGCATCACGATTAAACAACTCTTAGTAATCTCCTTTGTTTACGAGTTCGTACTCGATCACGTCATCCCTAGCCTGCTCGGCTATGTCATTATCGTGCCGATTTTAACTGTGCTACCTGGTCTTTATTCCCGGAGCACCACTTTCGACGCTGAGCTAAGCTTACGTCGATTTTCCTCGTCATATCATTTCGCCTTGAACAGCAAGCTTGATTTAGAATTTGTGTCGTACCCCTGGTTCCAATAACTTTTCGCTTCATCATTCCTTTGACTTGATGTCATCGCCGATCGATTACCTCTTCATAAATTCTCGCTACAAATGTGTCGTGAACGTCATCAACATTCTGAGCTCTTCCAAGATATCTATCGAATTCTGGATGGGAAATATCATCCTTGCCCTCAATGATTTGTTTTATCATCGACCATTTTATTGCCTTCCATTCAACACAAACTTGTTCGTGTTTTGTGTTGTACCTTGATTTCCTTGCTATCTAGCTTATGATATGTTCTACCTTGGAGTATTACCATCTTTTATGTCAAGTATGTCGTAAGAATTTCACCACCTCGTATGACATCTTGGTACAGTGATAATTCTCCCCATCACCATTCTTTCTTGGTCCCCGTGTTGTTTCTAAAAGGAATACCGACCAATGGTCTGTGATGTGTAAATTCTAAACTTCTAGCAACCCTATTGCTTTGAAGTTATTGGTCTATAGTTTCATTCTACGTCTATGGCTTAATGAATCATCATTCAAACATTGATTGTGCTACCTAGCCCATATTTCGGCTGCACATTTCAACCAATGTTTAACTGTGTATGTTTTCCTCGAGCATACATCATTAAGTCATTCGATCTAGCTAATGTTATCTCCTTGTTCACATAGTGGTGGAAATCCATCTTTTGGAAATCTCAATGGATTGTCACTGAGTCAATCAGTCACCTCCTCACCTCTCCTTGATGTAATGGTGAACCCAGGTCCGAAACTCGCTTCCATAGTTCATCTCCCGAGAATCTTCGATGTCGTTTCGACAATTTGTGTTGCACCTTTCTTCTCAGGCATCCTGAGTCTGAGTTATCTTGACACCAATCAGATCTGAATCTCGGTCAGATATGATGGTTGGAACATATTTCCAAGAGTTATAACATTGGCCTATTTATGACCCGGTAAGGTGATGATACCCAGCACACCTGGCGGGAGGACCTATTGTTATAAGTTTTCCCTTTTAGCAAGGTTAGCTGTTCTTCCATGAGGAAATTGTAAGACTTATTCTATAAGTTGTTCCTGATGGATCCTTTTTGTTTCCAAAGTCTGATCTTCACCTGTTGACCATGTCAATGCTATCTCGAAGCATGTCTATGGTACTCCGATTTTCAACAGGAACATTTGAAGCCCAATGCTAAATGTTTCCTACTCAATTATCCAAACACCGTTGTATGGGTAATGTCACGAAATTCCTCTCCCCTACCTAACGAGTTATCTACATTATATCCTGTCATGAATATAATGCTCAGCTTGTCCTTGGGAAGGATATACCATTGAGCTATGTGTTTAAACACATTTTCCTTTCCATTCTTCTGTTTAATCTGATAATCATATTTTCCTTTCCATTGTTTGGTTTAACCTTTCTGGTGATCTATATGACCTAAGCAGTAATATTCTCCTGCTTATGTAAACACCTCGGTATACAACTCTGTCAGTAAGACCCTCTTACTATTGTTGGTGACATTTCGGTAACCACCGATGGACGAGAACCTTGCCTAATGGTCCGCCTCGTTTCAACGAGCAGGAAAATGTTTCTCTTCGTCCCTCGCCCTTGGTACCGACGATGTTGCTGACATATAACTGACAGGCTACCCTCTAACATGCCTTGCTATCATGATCGTGCAAGATGTCACCACCCTTCCTACTTTTAACCCACATGGTGGGCCCATAACCCACAGTTCCACAGGATCGAAACCTGACTCTCCTGTGCACCCCCTGTTCCCAAATTTATTCATCGCGCGTGGCCTCGTATGTAATTCACGGACCACCGTCCTACTGATCTATACTGGCATCAGACATAATACTTATTCCCGTTGCTCAGAATCTTTCAGGCATCGAACGATTGCCTGGCCGCTTGAAACTCCTTATTGTACCTTCTTACTTTGCTCTCGATGTTTTCCTAAGTTTCGAATCAAGGGATACCTTGGTCCAAAACCCCAGAGCTAATTGCCGAATATCAGCCCTTGCAGACACCTGTCCTTGTAGTTTCCCTCCTATCCTTTCGTAAGTACGATGGAGTCCCCGAGGAAAGGATGCCAGCTTCATCATGTTGACCTGAAGCAGGAAAATGAAGACATCAACGTAATGGATCAACCGCTTCGAGAAGAGCAACCAAGATCGAGGAAGCTCGTTAGAATTTCGCGACCAAATCCCTTTCCCGTCACTTCCCCTCTTAAATCTCGGGACGAGATTTCTTGTAGTGGAGGAGAATTGTGACGCCCGGATAATTAAGCTACAGTAACCCTCTACTAATAATGCCACGTCACCTCGGTTATTGTTGTTAATCTCACGTTAGTTTGAAACCGATTCTAATTCAAATCCAAAATCAAGCAAACAATAAAAGTTTTCAAATATTAAAATTAAATTGTTCGGAGTGAACCAAATATTGCATAGATAATTATGGTGGAGAAACCACACCTATATAAAATGGTTAAATAATATGAGATGAATAAAACAGCAGCAAAATAATTATTTAAAAAACCTTTTGTAATTAATAAAATGTCAAACTAATTTATTGAGGACTGGACTTTTGAGTATGGACTAATTTGAAATACTAATTTATAAACAAAGTATATATTTTACTAAAACTAAAATAATAGGATGCAAAACTATAACAGAAAAGGAAAATAAATAAAAGGGTAAAAGATTAAAAAAAAGAAAAAAAGAAAAAGCAAAGAGAGAGGGAGAGCAACCCCCTCCCTGGACCGAACCCACCTGGGCCGGCCCACCTAACCCACCCGAGCCAGCCCAGTGCCCCCTCGCAGCGGTCTCTCTCCCCCCGCCCTGTTCCTCGGTCTCAGACCGCAACAGGGGCGTCGCCGCCGAACCACCTCGCCGGCCACGCTGCTACAGGCGCCGCGGGGAGGATAAGGACGCCAGCGACGGCCCCCTGCCTCCTCCGAGAGATCTTTTCCCCCTTCCCCACGAGCTGCTGCTTGCCCTCTCCGCCTCTCTCATTCCCCACCTCACCTGAAGCGCTCGCCGACGCCGCCGCTCGATTCCGTGGCCACCGTGCCTCCCGCGCCTCGATCTGGAGCTCACCGTCTTCCTCGTCATCGTCTACGTCGCCTACGCCATCGGGACCGAGCCGAGCGCCTCTACTCCGACCGGAACGAGCTCGTCTTCAACCTTCGGATCGCCGGCGTTCGTCGCCGATTCCGGCTACCTCGCGCCCTCCCCGAGCTCACTGCCACTCCCTACGGCTCCGCTGTGAGCTCCCGCTTCTCCTCCCCCTCTCCGTTAGCTCGCCCACGTTCCGTAGCCGCCGTTGCCATCGCCGCCCGAAGCCCACTCCGCAACGGAGCTCGTCACCGTCGTCCTCGTCGATGTCGTGCTCACCCGAGCTCGCCACCGTGCTCTAGGCCTCGCCAGGACCCCGTAGAGCCTCCCCAGTAGTCCTGCCATGCCCTCTAGCCGTAGTTCGCGCGAGGGCCGAAGTCCGGCGTCCGCCTCGCCGCTCGCCGTCGACGTTCCCGACCACCGCAGCCTCTACCACCACCCCAGATCGCCTCGCCGTCGTCTTCTCGTTTGAACGAGTCCAGCCGCGTCCGATTTGAGCCACCGTAGCGCAAATCCGACGGCCTCCCGTGCGCGCCGCCGTGCGTTTTGGTCGCCGGCGTTGCTCCGGCCGCCGTGCTGACCTGGCACCAACGTGGCCCTATGGGGGCCACCCCAGTGAGGCTGCCAGGGGGCCCCGGCGCCCCAGTTGACCGTGTTGACTCTGGTCAACGCAGTTACTGTGCACTGACAGGTGGGCCCCGTCTGTTAATTAGGCTAATTAAACATTTTTATAAATAAAATTAACTTATTAGATTAAGCACTCACTGACATATGGGGCCCACCCCTCTAATTAGACTGTTAGTTTAGTTTAAATTACTGTTAGACTAACAGAGGCTGACATGTGGGTCCCACTGGACCCACCTGTCTGGTTTGACTGGTCAGCCGACCTGTTGACCTGCTGACGTCAGCGTTACCTCATGCTGACGTCATAATTCATTTTTGCTAAATTCAAATAATTCCAGAAATTCAAATAATCTTTGAAAATTCATATCTTTTAAACCGTAACTCGGATGAAAATGTTTTCTACATGAAAGTTGCTCAGAACGACGAGACGAATCCGGATACGCAGTCCGTTCGTCCACCCCACCTCCCTAACCTATCGAACTCGCAATTTTCCCCCTCCGGTCCGTCTGTCCGAAATGCGAAACACCGGGAATACTTTCCCGGATGTCCCCGCCCCCTTCACCTTTACCACCTACTGTCGCGTTAGGACACACCTAGCACTGCTCATTGTCATGTCACGCATCGTCATGTTATGTTTGCATTGTATTTACTGTTTCTTCCCCCTCTTCTCTCCGGTAGACTACGAGACCGACGCTGCCGCTACCCAGTACGACTACGGTGTTGACGACCCCTCCTTCTCGGCTGACCTTCCAGGCAAGCCCCCCCCTTGACCACCAGATATCGCCTATTCTTCTCTATACTGCTTGCATTAGAGTAGTGTAGCATGTTACTGCTTTCGGTTAATCCTATACTGATGCATAGCCTGTCATTGTTGCTAAAGTTGTTACCCTTACCTGCTATCCTACTGCTTAGTATATGATGCTAGTGTTCCATCAGTGGCCCTACACTCTTGTCCGTCTGCCATGCTATACTACTGGGCCGTGATCACTTTGGGAGGTGATCACATGTATATACTATATACATTATATACATGACACATGTGGTGACTAAAGTCGGGTCGGCTCGAGGAGTACCCACAAGTGATTCTGATGAGGGGGCTGAAAGGACAGGTGGCTCCATCCCGGTAGAGGTGGGCCTGGGTTCCTGACGGCCCCCGACTGTTACTTTATGGCGAAGCGACAGGGCAGGTTGAGACCACCTAGGAGAGAGGTGGGCCTGGCCCTGGTCGGCGTTCGCAGATACTTAACATGCTTAACGAGATCTGGGTATTTGATCTGAGTCTGGCCATTTGGTCTATACGCACTAACCATCTACGCGGGAGTAGTTATGGGTATCCCGTCGTCGTGGTATCAGCCGAAGCACTTCTTGACATCAGCAACTGAGTGGCGCGCGCCGCATTGGACCGTAAGCTCGCGCTTGTATTAAGGGGGCTAGGTCTGCTTCCGGCCGCGTACGCAACGTGCAGGTGTGCATAGGGCGATGGGCCCAGACCCCTGCGCGCATAGGGTTAGACCGGCGTGCTGACCTCTCTGTTGAGCCTAGGTGGGGCTGCGACGTGTTGATCTTACGAGGCCGGGCATGACCCAGAAAAGTGTGTCCGGCCAAATGGGATCGAGCGTGTTGGGTTATGTGGTGCACCCCTGCAGGGAAGTTTATCTATTCGAATAGCCGTGTCCCTCGGTAAAAGGACGACCCGGAGTTGTACCTTGACCTTATGACAACTAGAACCAGATACGGAATAAAATACACCCTTTCCAAGTGCCAGATACAACCCGGTGATCGCTCTCTAACAGGGCGACGAGGAGGGGATCGCCGGGTAGGATTATGCTATGCGATGCTACTTGGAGGACTTCAATCTACTCTCTTCTACATGCTGCAGGATGGAGATGGCCAGAAGCGTAGTCTTCGACAGGACTAGCTATCCCCCTTTTATTCTGGCATTCTGCAGTTCAGTCCACTGATATGCCCTTTACACATATACCCATGCATATGTAGTGTAGCTCCTTGCTTGCGAGTACTTTGGATGAGTACTCACGGTTGCTTTTCTCCCTCTTTTCCCCCTTCTATACCTGATTGTCGCAACCAGATGCTGGAGTCCAGGAGCTAGAGATATCGAGGATGATTCTACATGGAGTTCGGCTTCGAGGAGTAGTTAGGAGGTCCCAGGCAGGAGGCCTTGCCTTTTCGATCGTTGCTACTTTTGTGCTAGCCTTCTTAAGGCAAACTTGTTTAACTTATGTCTGTACTCAGATATTGCTGCTTCCGCTGACTCGTCTATGATCGAGCACTTGTATTCGAGCGCTCGAGGCCCCTGGCTTGTATTATAATGCTTGTATGACTTATTTATGTTTTAGAGTTGTGTTGTGATATCTTCCCGTGAGTCCCTGATCTTGATCGTACACATTTGCGTGCATGATTAGTGTACGGTCAAATTGGGGGCGTCACACCACTACTAGTTGGAATAGCTTCTACCCACTTAGTAACGTAATCAACAACAACTAAAATATGTGTATACCCATTAGAGGAAGGAAAAGGTCCCATATAATCAAAACCCCAAACATCAAATGGTTCAATAACAAGTGAATAATTCATAGGCATTTCCTGACGTCTACTAATATTGACAATTCTCTGGCATTCGTCACAAGACAAGACAAACTTACGAGCATCCTTGAAGAGAGTAGGCCAATAAAAACCAGATTGTAATACCTTATGTGCAGTTCTATCTCCAACATGGTGTCCTCCGTAAGCCTCGGAGTGGCACTTGCATAGGATCTATTCCTGTTCATGCTCAGGAACACTACGTCTAATAACACCATCTACTCCTTCTTTATAGAGGTGTGGGTCATCCCAAAAGTAATGTCTTAAATCATAGAAAAACTTTTTCTTTTGCTGGTATGTGAAACTAGGTGGTATAAATTTAGCGACAATGTAATTAGCATAATCAGCATACCATGGAGTATTATGAGAAGCATTTATGACAGCTAATTGCTCATCAGGAAAGCTATCATCAATAGGCAGTGGGTCATCAAGAACATTTTCTAACCTAGACAAGTTGTCTGCAACGGGGTTCTCAGCTCCCTTTCTATCAATAATATGCAAATCAAATTCTTGCAGCAAAAGAACCCATCTAATAAGTCTAGGTTTAACATCTTTCTTTTCCATAAGATATTTAATAGCAGCATGATCAGTGTGAACAGTTACTTTGAAATCAACAATATAAGATCTAAACTTGTCACAAGCAAAAACAACTGCTAAAAAATCTTTTTCAGTAGTAGCATAATTTCTCTGGGCACTGTCTAGAGTTTTACTAGCATAATGAATAATATTCAATTTATTATCAACTCTTTGTCCTAGAACAGCACCAACAGCGTAATCACTAGCATCACACATAATTTCAAAGGGTAAATTCCAATCAGGTGGTTGAACAATAGGTGCAGAAATCAAGGCTTTATTAAGTGTTTCAAATGCTTCTACACAATCATCATAAAAAACAAAAGCCACATCTTTTTGCGAGAGATTAGTGAGAGGCCTAGAAATTTTAGAGAAGTCTTTAATATCTTTAGTTCACGGGATCTTTTCAATAGGAACTACTTTAGCTTTATCAACTTCAATACCTCTTTCAGAAATTTTATGCCCCAAGACAATACCTCCATTAACCATAAAGTGGCACTTCTCCCAATTCAAGATAAGATTAGTTTCTTCACATCTCTGCAAAACTCGATCAAGGTTGCTTAAGAAATTATCAAAAGAAGTTCCGTAAACGAAGAAATCATCCATGAAAACCTCAACTATCTTTTCACAAAAGTCAGAGAATATAGCAGTAATACATCTTTGAAAGGTAGCAGGTGCATTGCATAAACCAAAAGGCATACGTCTATAAGCAAAGGTACAAAAAGGGCAAGTAAAGGTGGTCTTTTCTTGATCCTCTTTTGACACAGGTATCTGAGAGAAACCAGAATAACCGTCTAGAAAGAAAAAATGTGTATGTTTGGATAATCTTTCTAGCATTTGATCAATAAAAGGTAGATGCTAATGATATTTCTTGGTAGCTTTGTTTAATTTGTGAAAATCAATTACCATTCTAGAACCTGTAACAATTCTTCTTGGGATAAATTCATTCTTATCATTAGGAACAACAACAATACCTCCCTTCTTAGGGACACAATGAACATGACTTACCCATCTACTATCAGCAATAGGATAAATTATACCTGCCTCCAGAAGCTTTAATATTTCATTTCCTACCACTTCTTTCATTTTTGTATTCAACCGTCAGTTGTGATCAATAACTGGTTTAGCATCAGGCTCCATATTAATTTTGTGCTGACATAGAGTGGGACTAATGCCCTTAAGATCATCAAGAGTATATCCAATAGCGGCACGGTGCTTCTTCAGAGTTTTCGATAAGTTCTTTTCTTCATGCTCTGAAAGGTTAGCACTAATAATAACAGGATATATCTTCTTTTCTTCAAGATAAGCATATTTCAAAGTATCAGGTAATTGTTTAAGCTCAAACACGGGAGCACCCTTGGGTGGAGGATGATCTCTAAGGATTTCAACAGGCAAGTTGTGTTTCAAAACAGACATTTGGTTAAAGAATATTTCATCTAATTCCTCTCTTTCATTCATAAACATATCATTCTCATGGTCTAGCAAATATTGTTCTAAAGGGTTAGTAGGAGGCACAACAATAGAAGCAAGACCAATAATTTCATCCTTACTAGGAAATTCTTTATCATGGGGTTGTCTACGAAATTTCGAAATTAAAATCATGAGACACATCCCCAAAACTTACAATAACAATTTCTTTCTCACAGTCTATCTTAGCATTAACAATGTTCAAGAAAGGTCTACCAAATATAATGGGACAAAAATCATCTTTTGGGGAACCAAGAACAAGAAAATCAGTAGGGTATTTTATTTTCCCACACAAGAATTCAACATCGCTAACAATCCCAATTGGTGATATAGCATCTCTATTGGCAAGTTTAATAGTAACATCAATATCTTCTATCTCAACAGGTGTAATATCATTCATAATTTCTTGATATAAAGTAAAAGGAATTGCACTCACACTAGCACCCACATCACATAAGCAATGATAACAATGATCTCATATTTTAACAGAAACAACAGGCATGCCAAAAATTGGTCTATGTTTATCTTTAATATCGGGTCTAGCAATTCTAGCAGGTTCATCATAGAAATAAATAACATGCCCATCAATATTATCAACCAATAGATCTTTAACCGTAGCAATACTAGGTTCAACTTTAATTTGTTCAGGGGTGTAGGTGTTCTAGTATAATTCTTATGAACCACAACTGAAGCTTTAGCATGATCCTTTATCCTAACAGGAAAATGTGGTTTCTCAATATAAGCAGTAGGAACAATAGGATCAACATTATAGGTAACAGTTTCTTCTTCAACTTTAATAGGTTCTACTACTTTCACTTCAACGGGAGGATGATATTTAAACCACTTCTCCTTGGGGAGATCAACATGAGTAGCAAATGATTCACAAAAAGAAGCTACTACCTCAGAGTCAAGTCCATATTTAGTGCTAAAATCACGAAAAGCATCTATATCCGTGAAAGATTTAACACAGTCAAACTTAAGGTTTATACCTAACTCATTACCTTCGTCGAGTTCCTAATCTTCAGAGTTGCGTTTAATTCTTTCCAGTAAATCCCATTTGAATTCAATAGTTCTCTTCATAAAAGAACCAGTACAAGAAGTATCGAGCATGGATTGATCATTACGAGAAAGCCGAGCATAAAAATTCCGAATAATAATTTCTCTTGAGAGCTCATGATTGGGGCATGAATATAACATTGACTTAAGACTCCCCCAAGCTTGAGCGATACTTTCTCCTTCACGAGGCCAAAAATTATTTTATGTAATTCCGATCACGATGAACCAGATGCACATGATAAAACTTCTGATGAAATTCCAATTTCAATCGGTTGTAGTTCCAAGATCCAATATCATCACATAGCCTATACCATGTCAATGCCTTTACCTTCAAAGATAAAGGGAAGACCTTTTTCTTGACATCATCCTCGGGCAAACCTGCAAGCTTAAATAGTCCACAAACTTCATCTACATAGATTAGATGCATATCAGGATGTAGTGTTCCATGTCCTGCATCAGGATTAGCTAGCAGTTTCTCTATCATACCCGAAGGAATTTCATAATAAATATTTTCAGTAGGTTCAGTAGGTTGAGGAGAAAATCTTTGCTCTACTGGTCGAGGTGAAGATACCCCGAACAAGCCCCTCAAAGGATTATTTTCCATAATCACAAGTGACAGTAAATTTCAGCACGTAATATAAATGTTTCCTTACCAAATTCCACTCACCAAAGGCGCTTCACTCCCCAGCAACGGCGCCAGAAAAGAGTCTTGATGACCCACAAGTATAGGGGATCTATCTTAGTCCTTTTTATAAGTAAGAGTGTCGAACCCAACGAGGAGCAGAAGGAAATGACAAGCGGTTTTCAGCAAGGTATTCTATGCAAGCACTAAAATTATCGGTAACAGATAGTTGTGTGATAAGATAATTCGTAATGGGTAGCAAGTAACAAAAGTAACTAAGGTGCAGCAAGGTGGCCCAATCCTTTTTGTAGCAAAGGACAAGCTTGGACGAACTCTTATATAAAGGAAAGCGCTCCCGAGGACACATGGGAATGTCAAGCTAGTTTTCATCATGCTCATATGATTCACGTTTGTTACTTTGATAATTTGGTATGTGGGTGGACCGGTGCTTGGGTGATGTCATTACATGGAAAATCCTCCCACTTATGATTAACCTCTCCTGTAAGCATCCGCAACTACGAAATAAGAATTAAGATAAATAAAACCATAACATGAAACATGTGGATCCAAATCAGCCCCTTATGGAGCAACGCATAAACTAGGGTTTAATCTTCTGTCACTCTAGCAACCCATCATCTACTTATTACTTCCCAATGCCTTCCCCTGGGCCCAAACAATGGTGAAGTGTCATGTAGTCGACATTCACATAACACCACTAGAGGAAAGACAACATACATCTCATCAAAATATCGAACGAATACCAAATTCACATGATTACTTATAACAAGACTTCTCCCATGTCCTCAGGAACAAACGTAACTACTCACAAAGCATATTCATGTTCATAATCAGAGGAGTAATAATTATCATTAAGGATATGAAGATATGATATTCCACCGAATAAACCAACTAGCATCAACTACAAGGAGTAATCAACACTACTAGCAACCACAAGTACCAATCTGAGGTTTTGAGACAAAGATCGGATACAAGAGATGAACTCGGGTTTGAGAGGAGATGATGCTGGTGAATATGTTGATGGAGATTGACCCCCTCTCGATGAGAGGATTGTTGGTGATGACGATGGCATCGATTTCCCCGTCCCGGAGGAAAGTTTCCCCGGCAGAACAGGTCCGCCGGAGCCCTAGATTGGTTCTGCCCAGGTTCCGCCTCGAGACGGCGGCGCTTCGTCCCGAAAGTTTCCTCTTCATTTTTTCCAGGTCAAAACACATCATATAGCAGAAGATGGGCACCGGAGGCCTGCCAAGTGGCCCACAAGGCAGGGGGCGCGCCCATGGG
The DNA here is from genome assembly GCF_018294505.1 of Triticum aestivum. Classification (NCBI taxonomy): domain Eukaryota; kingdom Viridiplantae; phylum Streptophyta; class Magnoliopsida; order Poales; family Poaceae; genus Triticum; species Triticum aestivum. The sequence continues at coordinate 484,889,579 of NC_057802.1, read as the reverse complement.
GGTAGGGCGCGTCCCCACCCTAGTGTGTCCTTACTACTAACACCATCCCTTGTCATTCTGTGTTCCTTCCTCTTCTCTGTGCCATGTTAAGTCAAGCCGACAAGAAAAAGGAATAAAAATTTAGTTCTTCAGAACAAATTGATGCGTGATACAGACGAACTGAACTTTGATGTTAGACAACCACATGATATGAGGATGTAATATGTACGAAAAACAGGATGGCATGAGATAATCAGAACTATGATGTGTAAACTATGCAGAAGGCATTTCAATAAATTAGAACCAATGCAATGGATGGTAGACACCATATGAAAGATGCTACAAATATCGCTCTGCCAAGTTAACAAATCATAACTGGCGTTTAAACAAATGTGAAGCAGTACAAGAAATAAATCATATGCAAGATGCAAACAACATCACACTACCAAGTGATACGTCTCCAACGTATCTATAATTTATGAAGTATTCATGCCATGTTTACAAAAAATTTATATGGTTTTGGTATGATTTGCATGGAACTAACCCAGACTGATGCTGTTTTCAGCAGAACTACCGTGGTGTTGTTTTTGTGCAGAAATGGAAGTTCTCCAAATGAGCTGAAACTTTTTGACGATTTTTTTGGGAACAAAAGAGACCCCGAAGCTTCATGGGAGGGCGAGAAGAGCCACAAGGAGGGCACAACCCACCAGGGCGCGCCTGGTGGGCCTGGCTTGCCCCGGTGGGTTGTGCTCACCTCGAGGCCCATCTTAGCGTGAAACCAACGCCAAAAATCCTATAAATAGAGAAACCATCAAGGGTTACCCTAGATCAGAAGTTCCGCCGCCGCAAGGCTCTGTAGCCACCGAAAACCAATCTAGACCCTATTTCGGCACCCTGCCGGAGGGGGAATTGTAAGTGCATCTAATGCCCCTTAGTGATTTTGGTGTATTGAAGACTTATAGGTTAAGGGACTAATGTGTTTATGAGTGTACACAGGTCCACAAGTCTTTGAGGAGTTTGATATTTACAGAGAAAGTCGACCCCTAAAATGAAGTTCTTCGACTGAAGACTTTGGATTTATGAAGACTTTCTGAAGACTTTGAAAGTGAAGAAATTGGTGTGACCTTGAAGACTTGGTATTCATTTGAGGAACATGAAGCGTGAAGACTTTTGTTTTTGTAGTTTCATTTTCTCTTTCTTGAGTCATAGGAAACACCATACTGTTAAAGGGGTCGAGGAAATACTAAGGAAAATTTTCCAAGCGATGCTCAACTCAAAATCCTACACCTACCAATCCCTTTGAGTGAAGCCATTGGAAATCTCATACAGTTCAGTCATATTCTTCAGTGACAGAGACGAAGTTCTTCTGGTCTCTGAGGAATTTGTTCTGACTGAGGAGTTAGGAATTCGCTAGTGCGGATTGCCTACACAGTGAGGAACATGATAGCCCTGAGGAATTTGATACTCAAATTTCCGACCATTGTTGTGCTATGCGCCAGCTGTCCCAAAATATCTATCCACCTAACGGTCATATCATTGAAGGGCATTTATGTCTTATCATGGCGGGCTGCTCCCTAGGCTATAAATAGCCGCGCCCTACAACCACTAGCTGGTTGGCTTCTCCGAGAGAAACTGATACTTGTCAATTGAGAGCATCCCATCCTCCGAGGACTTTGAGCGAAAATCATCAAGTGAGGAAAAACCCAAACCCAAACACCTACAAACCCAAAGTGATTGAGCATCACTGAAGAGATTGATCATGCGTGGATCCGACGCTTGTTACCTTTGAAGACTGTGCTTCTTCCAGATGGTTAGGCGTCATGGTCTAGAGCATCCAAGAGGAAATTGTGGATCACCGAGTGACCGAGTTTGTGAAGGTTTGGAAGTCACCTGAAGACTTACCACGAGTGATTGGGCGAGGTCTGTGTGACCTTAGCTCAAGGGGAATATGGTGAGGACTAAGTGTCCTGGACTGCGTGTTCAGGACTGGGTGTCCGGGACTCTGTGTCCTCAGGTTTAAATACCTAGCCGCCCTAACCAGACGTACAACTGAGACAGCAGTTGGAACTGGTCTACCAAATCATTGTCTTCACCAAGCCAACTGGTTCTATTTCCTCAACTCTTTCATTTCCTCATAGCTGTGTTGTGCACTTGTTCATATCTGTGTTTGAAGACTTTGACTGAAGACTTTCTCAATTTCCTCAGTTCAATTTCTTCAGTCTGTTTGTCTTCATCCTGTGTTATCCTATGTTTACGCTTTCTGTACTCGGTGCTTGTCTTCATTTCATCATGATGACTATGCTTGTGTTCTGCTATGCATACTTTTGAGTACTTATTCCGCTGCAATTGTTCTTCGCTAAGGAATTTCCTCACCCACAAATTCCTCAGTGAAGAATTCATAAAAATCTCCTATTCACCCCCCCTCTAGTCGCTATAACGCACTTTCAGGAATCATCTCCGGTGGCCACCTTCATCATCTCGGTGGCCATCACGATAAGGAGCGAGTAGTCCACCCTCGGGGTTGAGGGTTTGTACCAGTAGCTATGTGTTTAATCTCTCTCTCTCTCTCTCTCGTGTTCTTGAGATGTCACGATCTTGATGTATCGCGGGCTTTGTTAATATAGTCGGATCATATGGTGTTTTCCCTCTCTATCTTGTTGAGATGAATTGAGTTTTTCCCTTTGAGATTTCGTGGTTATCGGATTGAATACTTTTATGGATTTGAAAACAGTTGATATATGTCTTGCAATTGAATACTCGTGGTGACAATGGGGTATCGTACTGATTCACTTGATATATGTTTTGACACTCAACTCGCGGATTCCCGAGGTGACATTGGGGTAATATATGCATAGGGGTTGATGCGCGTTCTTGTCTTTGTTTCTCCAGTAGAAATCTTGGGGCACTCTTTGAAGTTCTTTGTGTTGGATTGAGTAGTATGAATATGAATTTGCTTTGGTGTTATTTTAGTACGAACTCTAGGATAGATCGAACGGAAAGAATAGCTTTGTATTATTTTAGTATGAACTCTTGAATAGATCAAACGGAAAGAATAGCTTTGAGGTGGTTTCGTACCCTACAAAAAATTTATTCTTATGCTCTCCGCTAGATAGGAACTTTGGAGTGATTCTCCATCGCACTTTGAGGGGTGGTTATATGATCCAATTATATTAGCATTGTTGAGAGATGGCACTAGCGAAAGTACGGACCCTAGGTGTCGGGGATATACCCCACGGCGTAAACCGGCCGGGAATATGACCTGGCCGGACTTGGCGGTTTACTTGAGACCTGATTGACACTTGGCGATTCACTGGCGACCTGCCCTGACCAGACGGTTTACAAGCAACCTGCCTAGACATTATAACTCACTGGTAACCCGGCTGGCAGGGACAGACGGATGACAAGGCCCAAGGCCCAGAGGGCCGGTTTATTTTAATGGTGGCCGGTTTAAGAGGAAAGGCGTGAAGAATATTACCTTACATGGAGTTAAAGACCCGTACTTGTATCTGGTTTGTATTAGAAGGTGGACTAGTCCTAATCCTAATAGAACTCCACATGTAAACCGCCCCTTCAACACATATAAGGAGGGGCAGGGCTCCCCAAAGAGGGACAAGCGACAAGCAAGAAGAAACAATCTCTAGGGCTAGACACAAAGAGCCGGTGTCACTTTCAATTGGTATCAGAGCAAGGTACTCTCTTGTTCTGTGTGATTTTGGTTTAACCGCCTAGAGTTTTAGCTATGTCGACTGCAGGTATGATCAAGGTCTCTGCTGGGTGTCCTACCTTCGATGGGATGGACTACCCCTACTGGAAGAATAAGATGCGAATGCATCTTGAGGCAATTGATAACGATCTCTGGTATGTTGTGGAAAATGGTGTTCCCTCTGTCTCACCCTCACTGAACGCTACCGATGTGAAGAGATTCAAGCAACTCGATTCTCAAGCGAAGAATATCATATGTGGCCATCTGAGCAAAGGACAGTATGGAAGAGTGAGTGCTTTGGAAACTGCTAAGCTTTTCTGGGATAGGCTATCCAAAGTGAATGAAGGAGTCTCAACTCAGCGTGACTCTCGAGTTGATGTTCTTCGCAATCTCTTCAACCGCTTCAAAAGACTTGACAATGAAAATGTTCAACAAACCTTCGATTGCCTCACTGACATCTCAAATGAGCTTCAAGCACTTGGTGCCACTGACATCACCGACCATGAGGTGGTGAAGAAATTGTTGAGATCGCTTGATTCTTCATTTGATACTCTGGCATTAATGATACAAGAACGTGTTGATTACAAGTCACTTGATACCGCTGATATCCTCGAAAGGCTAAACACTCATGAGTTCCAGCTTGCTGAAAAGAGAGATCTATATGGTTCGATCTATGGCAAATCACGTGCACTGAAGGCGAAGGCAATTTCTGAGTCTGAGGATGAAGACTCTGACAGCAGCCTTGGAGATTCTGAAGAACTGAGCCATGATCTAGCACTGCTCGTGAAGAAATTCCAGAAGTTCTCAAGACGTGGTCGCTTTGGAAGACCCTCAAGGAGCAATGATTCCTCATCCAGTGACTACAAGAAGAGGCTTTGTCACAAATTCAAGAAACCAGGACACTACATTCAAGATTGTCCTCAGTGGGAAAAGGAATCAAAGAAGAAGAAATACAAGGATTACAGTTCTGATGATGCGAAGAAAAAGAAGAAATCCTCAAAATCTTCATCATCAAAATCCTCAAAGTCTTCATCTCACAAGAAGAGCAGCTCCAAGAAGGCTCAGGCATTCATTGGCAAGGAAATGGACTCTGAGGCTGAATCTAAAGAAAATGAGGAAGAGGAGGCATCTGAGGATTCCGAATCCGGTGTGGCGAGCCTAGCCCTCGCTACTGCATTCGTCAGCAAGTCTATCTTCAACACTGAAGAAAATGACCTCACCAACAAGGCTGATGAAGGCAATGATGACTACGCTCCCACCTATTGCTTCATGGCAAAGGGTGCCAAGGTACTCAAATATACCTCCTCTGAATCAAGTGAGAATGAATCTGATGAAAACCTTAAGCCCAGCTATTCTAAACTTGCTAAGATTGCTGTGAAAGAACAAAGGGCCCTTGAAAAGGTTCAAAACATGCTAGAAAAAAATGATGATATGTTGGGTGAAGAAATGGATCACACTAAAACCTTGACTGAAAATCTTCAGAGACGTCAGACTAGGTTTGACAACCTTCAAGGTCATCATAACACTCTCATGTCTGATCATGAGAAGCTTTCTTATGAATTTCTTCAAAGAAAGCAAGATCTTGAAAAGCTAAGAGTGAGTTATGAAGATCTTCAGAAGGAGCGCGATTCATTACTTGCTCAACAAATCAGCGCTGCTCAGGAAGAATTTGTTCCTCCATGTTTGAAATGCATTGAACGTGAATCTGCTAATTCTTCACCTGAATGTTCAAATGCTTCTAATGCTACAAATTCTTCAACTGTCTTTGCTATCACTAATTCCTCATCTGATGACATTGCTAGTATCACTGACGATGCAGGGCTGAAGAAATTGTACATGAAAGGCATGTACAAAAGCCTCAAAGGGCATCAGACTCTTTGTGATGTGCTTAAAAAGCAGATCCTCAACAGGAACCCTAGGAAAGAGGGTATTGCCTTTGAGAGGAAACTCAATGCTGATGGTACATATTGGAAGCCTGAGCAGTACCCCAAAACCTCATGGGTTGCTGCAAAGGGACCTCCAGTTGATCCATCTAATTTATCTGGCTTTACATGTGAATCTTCTCATTCTTCTGATGAGTCATTTGACTCCAACTATAAACTGTTTAAAAATTAGAATGGTGAAGTATTTGCTAGATATGTTGGCACTAATTGCAGGAACGGTAATCCTATGAAGAAAATCTGGGTTCCCAAAAGGTGCCTTGAAAGTCTTCAGGTGAATGTCCTCATGACACCACCTGTGAAGAATATGAACCCCAGATCAAATTCTTCATATGGACCAAATTCTTCATATGGATCCAAGTCCTCATATGGACCAAATTCCTCACATGGATCAAATTCCTCAAAAGGATCAAAGTCCTCATATGAACATCATCGTGTTAACAACTCTGTTTCGCAGGGAAGAGCCAAGGGCTATGAATATGAGCATTATTCTTCTAATCATTATGTTCATAAGTCCTCGAAGAATTTCTCTGCTTATTCATATGCTTACCCTAACTTCTCTTATGTGAAACGAAATGGATTGGCTTCTATGCCACCTTTCTCGTATGGAGCTCGCAGAGTGATGAACTCTTTGCCACCCCTTCAGATGTGGGTGGTGAAGAAAAAGAACTAATCTCTTCTGCAAGGTCAGGTCTCCAAACGTGCTTGAACATCTGAAGAATTTGCTGGAGACCTGAAGAGTGCCTGAAAGGACGCACGCTAATCATGAAGAAATGAACTTTCATTTCTCACGTCCTCATATTGTCTTAACTATTGCACTGCTTGATGAAGTTCGTCTGATGAATTGTGATGTCATATTCTTCACTGATGAAGTATATGAAGTTCGTAAGCTGCACTAATTCATCTGCAGGATGATCAACCCAAAGCCACTGAGTGGGTCCTCGATAGTGGATGTACAAATCACAGGACTGGTGACAAGAATCTATTGATAGATGCACCTTTATCACCATCGCATCTGAAGCATATCATCTTCGCTGACAAAGGCAAAAGTCAGGTATTGGGTCTAGGTAAGGTTGCGATCACAAAGGATCGACACATGGACAAAGTCATGCTTGTCGAGTCCTTAGGATACAACCTCATGTCTGTCTCAATTCTTTGTGATCTTGATATGGTAGTTGTCTTTGGCAAGTATCGTTGTGTTGTGGTTATGGAAGCTGACAATTCAAAAGTCTTCGAAGGCTTTAGGAGAGGAGACTTGTATATTGTTGATTTCTCTACAGGACCGCAACCAGCCGTGTGCCTACTTTCAAAAGCTTCAGAAGGTTGGCTATGGCATCGACGACTTGGTCATGCACGCATGAGGAATTTGCACACGCTTGCGAAGAAGAAGCATGTCATTGGCATTGAGAATGTCAAATTCCTCAAGGATCACTTGTGTGGAGCTTGTGAAGCTGGAAAGATGACCAAGGCTAAGCATCCAGCGAAGACTATCATGACCACTACTCGACCATTCGAATTGCCTCACATGGACCTCTTTGGTCCTAACCATTACTCAGCTGTCACAAATGACGCATCCCTCTATGGGCTTGTTATTGTTGATGCTCTCGTTACACATGGGTACACATTGTTACTTACAAACATGAAGTGCAGGAAGTCTTCAAACGATTTTCCTCGAGGGCTTCAACCAACTTTGGTGTGAAGATCAAGCACATCAGAAGTGACAATGGAACTGAGTTCAAGAATTCTGGTCTTGATGACTATCTTGATGAACTTGGTATTACTCATGAGTTATCTGCTCCTTACACTCCTCAGCAGAATGGCATCGTGGAGCGCAAGAACATGACTCTTGTTGAGATGGCTCGCACTATGCTTGATGAGTACAAGACGCCTCGTCACTTCTGGATTGAGGCAATTTATACTGCATGCCACATCATCAACAGGGTATATCTTCACAAATTCTTCAAGAAGACTGCCTATGAACTCCTCACTGACAAGAAACCCAATGTGAGTTATTTCAAAGTCTTCGGTGCTAAATGTTGGATTAGAGATCCTCATCACAATGCTAAATTTGCACCGAAAGCACATGAAGGTTTTATGCTTGGTTACGGAAAGGACTCGCACACCTACAGAGTCTTCAACAACGTTCTTCACAAGGTTGTTGAAACTGTAGATGTGCGGTTCGATGAAACTAATGGCTCGCAAAGAGAGCACCTACCCTCTGTGATAGATGAACCAGCACCTGAGGAAACTATCAAGTTCAAGGCTACTGAGGATGTCATTCCTACCGAAGAATCTGCTGAAGAATTCATTCCAGAACGAGAAGAACGTCGAGCTAATGCACCTGAAGAAAATGCTGAAGAAAATGGTGGTGAAGAAAATGCTGATCAAATTCCTCGACAACAACCAACTCATCCTCGCATTGCAAAAGAAGTGCAAGTTGAAAAGATCATCAATGACATTGAAGCACCAGGTCCTCTCACACGCTCAAAAGCTTCACATTTATCTAACTTTTGTGGGCACTATGCTTTTGTCTCTATCACAGAGCCCACTAAGGTAGATGAAGCATTTCTGGAGCCTGAGTGGATTCAGGCCATGCAAGAAGAATTACATCAGTTCGAGCTCAACAACATCTGGGAACTGATCAATCGTCCAGATCCTCGCAAACACAATATCATTGGCACAAAGTGGATCTACCGCAACAAGCAAGATGAAAATGGCCTTGTGGTGAGGAATAAGGCACGGCTAGTAGCTCAAGGCTACACACAGGTTGAAGGAATTGATTTCGATGAAACTTTTGCACCTGTTGCTAGACTTGAAGCTATTCACATATTACTTGCTTATGCTAACCATCATGATATAACTTTATATCAAATGGATGTGAAAAGTGCATTCCTCAATGGTAAGCTTGAGGAAGAAGTATATGTTGCTCAACCCCCAGGTTTTGAAGATCCTAAGCATCCTGACAAAGTCTTCAGACTAAATAAGGCCCTCTATGGCCTCAAGCAGGCCCCTCGGGCGTGGTATGATACTTTGAAGGAATTCCTCATGAAGAAAGGCTTCAAACCCGGTTCACTCGACCCTACTCTTTTCACTAAATCATATGATGATGAATTGTTTGTGTGCCAAATATATGTTGATGATATCATCTTTGGCTGTACTGACCAACGTTATAGTGATGAATTTGCCTATATGATGAGTGAAGAATATCAAATGTCTATGATGGGAGAGTTGAAATTCTTCTTAGGTCTTCAAATTCGTCAACAGCGCAATGGCATATTCATATCTCAGGAGAAATACCTCAAGGATGTACTGAGGAAATTCGGCATGCAAGATTGCAAAGGCGTCAAAATTCCTATGCCCACAAATGGCCATCTGTGCACTGATGAAAATGGTATTGACTTTGATCAAAAGGTATACCGCTCCATGATTGGTTCTTTATTGTATTTATGTGCATCTAGGCCAGATATTATGCTTAGTGTTTGCATGTGTGCCCGATTTCAAGCTACACCGAAGGAATCACACCATAAGGCTGTGAAACATATTCTTTGATATCTAGCTCACACACCAACTGTAGGATTATGGTACCCCAAGGGCTCGGTTTTTGATCTCATTGGATATTCTGACTCTGACTATGCTGGTGATCGTGTGGACCGCAAGTCAACATCTGGTACATGTCATTTCCTCGGACGATCTTTGGTCTGTTGGTCCTCGAAGAAACAGAACTGCGTATCACTATCTACTGCTGAAGCTGAGTACATTGCTGCTGGCTCTTGCTGTGCTCAGTTGCTGTGGATGAAGCAAACTCTCAAGGACTATGGCGTCAACGTGAAGAATGTGCCTCTCTTCTGTGACAATGAGAGTGCCATCAAGATTGCTCACAACCCAGTTCAGCACTCGAAGACAAAGCACATTCAGATTCATCATCATTTTCTTCGCGATCATGTGTTGAAGGGCGACATTTCTATTGAGCATGTGAAGACTGAAGAACAGCTAGCCGATATCTTCACAAAGCCCTTGCATGAGAAGAGATTTAGCAAGTTGCGGTGTGAGCTAAATATCTTAGAATCTTTGAATGTTCTTTGAAAAGGACACTCATCCTAACACTTATGCAAAATTTATGACTTAGATGTGCAAGACATGAAGAAAGGTTTTTCTTTAATCAATGAAGAATAACACTCTAAGTGTGAAGAAACTAATGAAGAATTTGATTCTCAGAACCCTACGACAATTGTACGCGGTGTCTGAAATCATCATTCTTATACGGTGGGTCACGCCACCACCAAAAGTTGAAAATCTTCAATTTGAGTTTTTCCTCAGTTTTGAAATTCCTCAGTTGTTCAAATTCCTCAACTTTGCATTGTCTTCACTTTTTCCGTCATTTTTCTTCATTGGCTATATATATATATGAGTTTATGTCCTCTACAGCATTCACTTATGGCTAATTCTTCAAGTTGGTTTTTCTGCTAAGTGAATGTGATCGGACCCTTCCCCCTCTATGCTATACTCAACCCAATCTATTCACAAATTCTTCATGTGCGTTCTATTTGAAACTCGTTCAAAATCTTCACTGTGTCCTTGTTAGCTGAAGAATTTGCGAACGGAACTTTTAACTTATCTTATCCAAATTTTCGGCTTTGCCGCTAAAATCGTTCCGCATCCCACGATATACTTATATATTCACCCACGATCTAACACGATCTCCACTTCTCAGTACGTGGATGACACATGTCAAGCGAATGAGAAGAGTCAGGGGCACGTTCGTCCAATTTCTTCGGGCGAACAATTTTTCACCATGGCTATAAATACCCTCTCTCCCCTTCCTCACTTCTTTTACTCCGCTCGACCTCTCTCCAGCTCAAGCTTCTCAAACCCTAGCACCGCCGCTACTTCATCGTCGCCGGTGAGGAAGAGCTTCACTGCCTCGACCTCGTCGCCGCCGTACTCGCGCCGGCCGTGGAAATCTTCACTCCGCCGCCGCCGTAGCCGTCTTCCTCCGCCGAGTTAGGGCGTGGAAGATCTGCACAGACGAACTTCACTTCTCCACCTCATAGTTCGTCGTGTTCTTCGTTCAGGGTAATTAAAAGTTACTTTTATTGCCCCTTTTGATTCAAATGATAACAAAATCTTCAAAGGTGTTTATTCTTCAAATTTTTCCACACACTAAACACCTCACATCTCATCTGTTCTTGATTCGTTTCCCTAAGCATCATTTTTCTTCAAGATTCCTCAATTGTGTGGATTTTCGATCTATACAACTCTGGAACCTAAGACAAAGAACGCGTAGTGAAACTCTTCAAGACTCAACTGGTCAAATTCCTCAAACTTGTTCTTTTTGAAAAACCTTTTGAGAACGCATATGACCTCTCCAAATTCCTCGCAACTATACTCTGTTCACAGGTACTCATGTCCGCTGCTGAATCACTAGGTTCTCATCAACTTAACTCATTTGCAGCGTTCCTTGAAGAAAAGTTGCATACTTCTTCAGAGAGTTCAATTGTTCAAATTCCTCAACTGAAGAAAATGGCTGATGGAAAGAAGCCACAGAAAGGAGGAAAGAGGCCTGAAATCAATACTGCCTTTGAAATCCCTAAGGACATTTATGCTGGGTACTGCACACCCCCTGAGGAAGATAAAAATCAGCGCAAGGTGCGCATTCAGAGGATAGAAAGGAGATGGGCAAAAGAATGGAGGGAGTACAGGTATGTTACTCCAAAATACATGAAGAAATTCGATGTTACTCCTCCATGCTCAAGACCACCATTGGCACCTGGCCAAGAGGTAGATCCCACTAGCATCAAGCGCGGTGAGGATTTTCCTGAAGAATGGGCCAAGCGTCAGGCCAAGTTGGCCAAACAGGCTAAGGAAGCAGTGAAGAAATTCAACGAAGACTCTACTGCTGCTGCTGCTGAGGACTCTGTAAGGCCGAAGAAATCCATGGCAAAGAAGCCTGCGCACAAGCCAAGTGCTTCTTCTTCAATGCCCTCACGGCCAATTTCCTCAGCTAAGCCCTCACGGCCAATTCCTCAAGCCTCTCCTGCTCCTCCAAAGTCCTCAGTTGCTCCGCCCAAATCCTCAGCACCTGTGCATCTCGCCACGTGCCAAAGGACTACACGCATCTCCATTGCCTCAGGAGCTTCAGCTAGTTCCTCAGCTGCACCAAATTCTTCAACAGGACCATCTCTGCTGAAGAAAAAGACCACTGCTGGACGAGGCTCTCGCCCAAGTCCTCGCAAGAGGCAGGTCGCCTTCCAAGTACCGTCTGAAGAAGACGAAGCTGATGATGAAGAACTTGCTGAAATCATCAGAGACAGGCAACTCAGGGCCGCTAGAGCCAAGGGCACAGATGTGCCACTGCTTTTGGATCCAAAGTTTATCCTCGACTATATTGATCTCTGGCACAAGGACCCAAACACTCCTATGCCTGACTTCAAGCTGACTCCTGGTAAAAGTCATATGCTGACTGCCTTCATCCAAGAAGAAAAATGGAAATTTGAGAAGACCAGGCAGCTCAAGAAAGCACAGTACAGGAAGGAGAAATTCCTGAAGAACAACGTTGTCTCTATGACAACTGATGAACTTGTAAAGATCTAGTCTGGAATCAAAGTCCTCAGCGATGATTTCAACGCTTACTATGCTGATTGGAAAGGAGTCAATGTCAGGTTTGTTAAACTGACTAAGATGTTCACCTCCAATGTTGCAGCCCCATCGCAACATGAAATTCCTCAGGCTGAAGCATCTGCTCAGCCAACTGAAGAACATGCCAGCACCGCTGATGACAATCAGGCTGCTGAAGAAAATGTGAGTTCCAGGGCTGATGACTGCATTCCAGCCACTGAAGAAATTGCCAGGGCACCCACTAGTGGTGCGCCTGAAGAAAATGAAGAGGTCAGGGCAACTGCATCAGTTGTGCCTGAAGAAAATCAACCACATTCCTCTGCTCCTCCTGCGCCAACTCCAACTCCAATCCTTCCATCGGCATCAGATGTGAAGAAGACCAAGGCTGCAGAGCGTGCAACAGTGAAGAAAAGGAAAGCATCAGCTCCTTCAGATTCTTCAACACCGAAGAAGATGAAGAAATTGACAAGCTCATTTGCTCATCCAATTGATGCAGATCCAATTTCCTCCATGCCATCAAAGGAAATCATCCCTTTTGATGAAGAATATGTGATCCCTAGCAGATCTGATGAAGAAAATCCTTCTGCTGCTTCGTCAGAGCAGATGGATGAAGAAATTGAAGTGGATAAAATCCCTTCAACCCCCACAGTTTCCTCGCCTATGCCTTAGTTTACTGCTGAAGAGGCTGGCGTTGAAGAAATTGAAGAAGAAGATGTGGACATTGGCTGTACCACACCAGTGATGAATGATGACTTTTGGGAAAGTCAACACCCCAATTCTCCACTCTTCACTCCACTTCAGCAAATTCCTCAGTCCCCACCAACTACAGTTCAAATGGGATCTGATGAAGCTCATGAAGACATTCCAGCCGCTAGTGCTGAAGAAAATGAGAATGAAAAATTGAAGAACCAGGCTGCCACTGAAGAGGAACCAGAAATTCCTCAGCCTGAAGAACCTGAGATTGCGATTCCTGATGTCATCATGCAACTGACTGACACTCCATTGCCCAAGCCAAAGGATCCATTCTCAAGGAAGCAAAAATTCAAGGATGATGCCTTCTTTGGCGAGCATGTATTCTTCACTGATTACAACCCTTATGACTCTGCTCGCATAAGGAAGAGGCGTTTCTGGATTGCCAGCCAGGAAAATTTCTATTCCTTAGTGTTGTTCAACAAAGACAAAGTTTTCGATCATGAGCACATTCCTCACGTGGATATGGAATCTCTGCCATGCTTCGGGCCAGTCCTCAGTGTTCTCTATGATGCTGGACTGTTAAATTTCTGCACTGACATATGTGATTGGAATGAAGAGCTGATTCTTCAATTTTATGCAACTCTGCACATCACCGGCAACTCTGAAGACGTGAATTCATGGGTGCTGGACTGGATGTCTGAAAACACTCACTACAAAGTACCAGCTACTGAATTGCTTCATGCTTTGCCTCTCGGTCCGCCCCTTGAAGGTGCTTGTTGCGTCTACAATGAACCTAAGCTTACCGATCACTATATGCAAGTGCTGATGAAGCCTTTGAAGCCAAGTCAGGCCCCAAGAACAAAATTCCTTGTGAAGGAATTTTTGTATGTGCCTCGGACTGTCTATCGCATTCTGACGAAGACAATGAGTCCTATCAAGGGCCACGACTCAAATGAAGAAGAAGTCGTTGGCATCATGAAGAATCTGCTCTTCAATATCATTCATGGCGTTCCCGTCAACTTCCATGATTTCTTCATGAGGACTCTGGCCAATCTCACCATTTGAGTTGAAGCCTTATGCACCATGGATTATGAGATTCATCAGAACAAGGTCTTCACTCAACTACAAAGCTAATACACTGAACCATTGCAGCTACTTGCCCCCGATTGAAGTCCTCAAAAGGACATTTTCCTCAGCTAATGAAAAGGGCAAGGCTACTACTGTAATTGATGAAGGCATTCGTCCATTGGATGGTCAATTTCGCAAGGCTGCATCCTACTCCACCAATGATGACTCTGCCACCCATGACTCTGCCGCCAACGCACCCAAGCAAAATCCTCAAGGCACAGCACCCAGGGTGATGACTGACCGTGAGCTTCTCCTCAGTCTTCACCAGAAGGTTGATCGCAATCATAAATGGGCCAAGCGTCAGTTTGGTTCAATTCTTCACAACATGACTGCTACCCATAATGCAGTGAAGAAAAACCATTACTACCTTCATGAAACCCTCAACCGCACCTGGGCTGTTCTGTCGCACATATATGGTGAAGAATATCTGAAGAAAATGGGTCTCAAGGAAGATCTTGACTGGGCTGCACCTCCTCCGAAGAAGTACAAGAAGATCAAGGTTCCTTCCTTGGTGGCCAGCTCCTATTCTTCATCACGTGACACTGATGAACATGAAGACTTGGACGACACTGCGGCATGCCCTACTACAACAAACGACCCCAACAACGCTGACGCTCCTTCATCACCTTGATATTCTTCAGGGGCGTTGGTCCTCATTTTCGACCCTTTTGGTCATTTGATGACAAAGGGGGAGAAATTTGAGTTAGTCTTCAAACGGGTCTATCTTATGGGCTTTTTTTAAGTTACAACTCTCGTTCTTCTGATGACTTTGTTGGATCGAGTTGTAAACTTAAACTCTATGGTGGCCTGATACTTTTGCTGTTTTCTTCTGCATGCTTATTCCTCGTTAATGTTATTGCACGCATGCTGAATTACATCAGTCACCATATTTCATCATGCATTTCAAATTCTTCATATATTATGTCAAATGCGTGTATGAATTACAAGATATAGGGGGAGATCTCCATGATTCAACTCTTCAAGTGTGCATTGCTTCAAAAGCAAATTCCTCACTATGCACATCTTCAGGGGGAGTTCTTCTATATCTTGCAATCAAATTCCTCAATATCAGTATTTACACTTCATATGTTTATCCCCGTTGAAAACTTAACCTATATTGTCATGAATCACCAAAAAGGGGGAGATTGTAAGTGCATCTAGTGCCCCTTAGTGATTTTGGTGTATTGAAGACTTATAGGTTCAGGGACTAATGTGTTTATGAGTGTACACAGGTCCATAAGTCTTTGAGGAGTTTGATATTTACACAGAAAGTCGACCCCTAAAATGAAGTTCTTCGACTGAAAACTTTGGATTTCTGAAGACTTTCTGAAGACTTTGAAAGTGAAGAAATTGGTGTGACCTTGAAGACTTGGTATTCATTTGAGGAACATGAAGCGTGAAGACTTTTGTTTTCGTAGTTTCATTTTCTCTTTCTTGAGTCATAGGGAACATCGTACTGTTAAAGGGGGTCGAGGAAATACTAAGGAAAAATTTCCAAGTGATGCTCAACTCAAAATCCTACACCAACCAATCCCTTCGAGTGAAGCCATTGGAAATCTCATACAGTTCAGTCATATTCTTCAGTGATAGAGACGAAGTTCTTTTGGTCTCTGAGGATTTGTTCTGACTGAGGAGTTAGGAATTCGCCAGTGCGGATTGCCTACACTGTGAGGAACATGATAGCCCTGAGGAATTTGATACTCAAATTTCCGACCGTTGCTGTGCTATGCGCCAGCTGTCCCAAAATATCTATCCACCTAACGGTCATATTATTGAAGGGCATTTATGTCTTATCATGGCGGGCTGCTCCCTAGGCTATAAATAGTCGCCCCCTACAACCACTAGCTGGTTGGCTGCTTCGAGAGAAACTGACACTTGTCAATTGAGAGCATCCCATCCTCCGAGGACTTTGAGCGAAAATCATCAAGTGAGGAAAAACCCAAACCCAAACACCTACAAACCCAAAGTGATTGAGGATCACTGAAGAGATTGATCCTGCGTGGATCCGACGCTTGTTACCTTTGAAGACTGTGCTTCTTCCAGACGGTTAGGCGTCATGGTCTAGAGCATCCAAGAGGAAATTGTGGATCGCCGAGTGACCTAGTTTGTGAAGGCTTGGAAGTCACGTGAAGACTTACCACGAGTGATTGCGCGAGGTCTGTGTGACCTTAGCTCAAGGGGAATACGGTGAGGACTAAGTGTCCTGGACTGCATGTTCAGGACTGGGTGTCTGGGATTGTGTGTCCTCAGGTTTAAATACCTAGCCGCCCTAACCACACGTACAACTGAGACAGCAGTTGGAACTGGTCTACCAAATCATTGTCTTCACCAAGCCAACTGGTTCTATTTCCTCAACTCTTTCATTTCCTCATAGCTGTGTTGTGCACTTGTTCATATCTATGTTTGAAGACTTTGACTGAAGACTTTCTCAATTTTCTCAGTTCAATTTCTTCAGTCTGTTTGTCTTCATCCTGTGTTATCCTGTGTTTACGCTTTCTGTACTCTGTGCTTGTCTTCATTTCATCATGATGACTATGCTTGTGCTCTGCTATGCATACTTTTGAGTACATATTCCGCTGCAAGTAGTTCTTCGCTAAGGAATTTCCTCACCCACAAATTCCTCAGTGAAGAATTCATAAAAATTGCCTATTCACCCCCCTCTAGTCGATATAACGCACTTTCAGGAATCATCTCTGGTGGCCATCTTCATCATCCCGGCGGCCATCATGATAAGGAGCGAGTAGTCCACCCTCGGGGTTGAGGGTTTGTACCAGTAGCTATGTGTTTAATCTCTCTGTCTCTCTGTCGGGTGGTAGGTGCGACATATGCCAACGGGTGGCTTATCATTGTGGGAGCCAGTAAGACATCGCCGGTGTCTGGAAAAGGGATAAGGCGAAGACATGCACGCCGGCGAATCTTACCCAGGTTCGGGGCTCTCCGTGGAGATAACACCCCTAGTCCTGCTCTGCGGGGTTTCCGCATGATCACTAGATCAGCACAAGTGGTTACAAGTGGCTCCTTGAGTTGTTTGGCTAGAGGAAGAAGAAGGGCAAGGCTAGCTCTCCTCTTCTCTCTATGTGGTGTCTAAAACTCTAAGAGATCAACCCTTTGCATGGGTGCCCCGGGGGTTTATATAGGCCTACCCCCCAGGGGTACAATGGTAATCTGGCTGGACGCGGGTCCTAGCTGTCAGTGTCTGTATTCGCCGGCTTCTCCGCCGGCCGCTGGGGCCCGCCGACTAGTGGGTCCCGCCGGCTGCCGGCCTCTTGGCCGATAGGCCGGCCCCACCGCCTGGGGGTCTTGCCGGCGGCTGGTTGCTGTAGCCTCGCCCCTGATGACGAGGGCTTTGCCGAGGTAAGTATGGCTACAGTGCCGCCGCCTGGCGGGCTCTCACTGTAGCCTTACCTCATCTTGTCTCCTTAATGATGCGCATACTTCGAGGGAGTGAGGTAGCCGGCCATCGGGAGCCGGCTACACCCTAGGCCGACTAGGGGAGGCTTGGCCGTCTTCCAGCATCTCTCTGGCTGAAGGGGCCCGCCGCCCGCGGGCCGTACTGATAGCCTGTCGTGGGTGGCGTCATGGTCAACATGGCAACAGTGCCGCGCCAGACGGGGGATGGCCGACCCGTACGACGCACTGTGGCCACACGTGCTCCAGGATTTGGGGGTGGCAGGCTGTACTATAGCCACGCCCCGTCTCGTCACCGTTATGTGGGTGGAGCCCTTGAGGGTGCGATCTTGGCCGCTTGCCGAGAGCCGGTCTTCTTGTGGCCGGCTTCTTGGAGTCGGTCCTCTTGTGGCCGGCTTCTTGGAGTCGGTCCTCTTGTGGCCGGCTTCTTGGAGTCGACCATCTTGTGGCTCTCTTCGGGAAGGTTTTTAGGTCCGGGTCGCCTTCTAGTAGTCGGCCTGTGAGATAGCCGGCCAGGGGAAGGCGGCCCTGTGCTTTGGGTGCTTGAAGGCTTGATCGGCCCGATAATTTTTGAAGAGCCAGGGGGAGTCAGTTTGGCTACCCGTGGTCATTTACTCCGACAGTAGTCCCCGAAGCTGGTTGGGCTTCGTGGTTGAAAGGAGGACGAGAAGCTCAATCAACTTCCTATCTTGAAGAGCCAGCAGCTAGGAGCCGGCTTTGATCGAGTGCACCGTCTTGGTAAGGCTTCGAAGTCTGAAGGCGGGAACCAGCTGGCGCGCACGCCAGGTTGCGGGCCGGCCGCTTGCCGCCGGCGCGCCATGTGGCGCCCTCCGGCTGGAATAGCCTGCCAGCCCACGCACTCGACGGGATGCCGCCGCAGGCCCGGGCCCGCCACTTCCACGCCTAGGCCTAGTTGTGGATCTTCTGTGGCCCAAAACGGGCCGTTCGCCTTCCAACGGCAGTTTCCGCACGCCGTTAGGGCGCAATAATAGTGGGATGTGGGGGAGTGGGCGCAGTTAATCCCACGTCCCCCCTACGCCTCGCCTCTTCGGCTTCGCCGCACGAGGCTATAAATAGGGGGAGGAGGAGGAGGAGGAGCAGCAGACGCTCGCACGCTCGCCCTCGCTCCGCCATCTTCTTCTTCTTCCTCTCTGTTGCTGCAGCCCCTCGCTGTCGCGCCGTCCCTCTAGTTATCGCACTACCCCGCAGCTTTGCCGCGCCGGGGCCGTGGTTTCGCTGTCGCCGCGCCTTTCTCATCGGCTTCTTGCCCTCATGTTGTGCGGCGGAGACTGGGATGCCTCCAACATCCATGCGGACCACATCGACTTCCTCCGCAAGACGCGGCGGTTGCCCGGCAGGGACCATGTGCGGGTCCGTCTTGCGCCGGAGAGGGAGATCTCGCCGGCGCCGGAGGAGAGCGAGCGGTTAATCTTCCGCTCGCACTGCCTGCGCGGCCTTGGCCTGCCTGCGAGCGGCTTCTTCCGTTGCTTCCTCTAATTCTACCAGCTCCAGCCGCACCACCTCACTCCAAACACGGTGGTACTGCTGTCTGCCTTCGTCACTTTGTGCGAGGGCTTCCTTGGCGTCCTTCCCACCCTCAATCTCTGGGGGGAATTCTTCCAGTCCAAGCTTGGCACCGCCATGAGGGGCGTGCCGGCTCAGAGCAGCGCCTTCATCGCGGTGTGGAGGCCGGTAGCCGACAACCCTTTTCCTCCCATCACGCTGATCCAGTCGTTGAAGCTCTGGCAGAAATCCTACTTCTATGTGAAGAACGTCACTCCGCAAGGCGACTTTGTTAACTTGCCGACTTATGTAGCCGGCCCGCCGGCTGGGAGGCGGCCCCAGTGGTCCTATCGGGCCAGAACGTTGTCGCCTGCTGGAGCCGCCGTCGTCGCGCGACTCTAGGTAATGGTCTAGTCGGAGGGCCTGACCGGGCCCGGCCTGCTGGCCGCCTTCGTGGCGCGCCGGGTGCTCCCGCTCCAAGGCCGCCCTCATATGATTTGTCAAATGAGCGGCCAACTCGATCCGAGTCGGCTGTGTACCAAGGAGATGCCTCATGCCGAGGTAGCTCTCATGGTGAACTACCTCGCGAACTGCAAGCTCACCGACGAGTGGCAGTTTGGCAAGGAGCCGTACTCCCGTGCCAATCCCCCGCCTATGGTAAGCTTTCTTTTTCTTCTCTTCTTTACTTTCGTCACCGAGTTTCTCTTGGCCGACTCTGACCAGTCGGTTTGTCTTGATAGAGCCCCCTCCTTCGACCGGCAGCCGGGGCAGCGGGGGTGGAGCGCCAATGTCTTCCCGACCAGACGACGCATGACTTGGACGATCCCGACTTGGGGGCGGCCGCTCTGGACGACGACACCGTGGGGGCAGGCGGGGAGGCAGGCGGCTCTAGGCTTGGAGCCAGCTTCGACGACTGGCCGGATGATGACGAGGCGGAAGTCGTCCCGCGCCGCCAGCCGGCGTCCGATCATGGCGCGGGTTCATCTGCCGCGCCGGCTGTCCGAGGCGGCGCGCAGAAGCGCCGGGCCGCGCCGAGCCTATTCGGCAGTCGGCCGAAGAAGCCCAAGAGCACGGCAGCGGCGACCAAGCGGGACGAGGCAGCCGTGAAGGCTGCCCGCTTCCACAAGGTGGTGAAGCAGCCACAAATGGTTTTGGCGTAAGTGTCAATTCTCTTGCGTATTCCTTCTTCTTTTTTGTTGATATTCTTCTGAGTCCTTGTCTTGACTTATCAAACAGGGCTCCGCTTTCTCTTGAGCGGACCGCTGCCACCTCTGTGGTTGGAGCGGTGGGAGGATCCGCAAGCGCCCGCCGCGTGGACCCCCGTGCCGAGCTTCAAGCGGCAACGGAGCGGAATGCGCGGGAGGCGCGGGAGGAGCGGGAGGCGGAGGAGCTGAGGGCGGCTGCTGCCAAGGCGGCGCAGGAGACGGCGGAGGAGTCGGCGGAGGCACAAGCCGACGCAGCGGCCAAGGCTCAGGCGGAGGCTGCCGCCGCAGAGAGGGCGGCGGAGGCCCTGCGTAACCGGCCTCCGCAACTTGTCGTCCCCTTGCGCGCTGTGGCGCCCGAGATCCCAGAGCCCCCGCCGGAGGAGGCCGGTGGCGATCGGCTGGGGATGGAGAGGGAGGAGGACGACGTCGTCGCCCGGGAGAGGGAGGCGGCACCACCATCGCCAACTGGGGCGGACCAAGGCAGCCGGCCTAGCGCGCCGCCCGTGCAACCGGCTGGGGGCGAGCCGGCTGTGAGGGTAGACCTTGTGGTCCGGTCGCCATCGCGCCAGCGCGCGGGGAAGGCGACTTCGGCGCCGGACCCGTAGAAGGCCGCGGGCTCTAGCTCATCGGCCCAGGATCTGGAGACGGCCAGCGCTAGCTCGGGGTGGACGCCGGGTGGTGGGACGGCTGTGCTGAACGTGGCGGCGCAAGAAGTCCGGAACCGGCTTCAATCCCGGGCCACCGTGCTGAAGCAGTATACTCAAGAGTTCCTCGCGACACGGACAGCCATTCGGGTGAGTCTTCCCACTTTTTTTTTCTTGTTCTTGATTTCTTCCGTGGGGGCGCGTCAGCGCACCCACTGGGTGTAGTCCCCGAGTTCTGAGTCGGCTGCTGAGCAGGCGGCTTAGAACTTCTTAGTAGACTTCGATTGCTACCTTGTTCTTATCCGCTCCTCTGTCCTATTTGCAGGACTATCACAACCTCCGCGCAGCTACCTTCAACTCCCAGGTCCGGGAGCTGAACTAGAAGACCACTGATCTGACTGAGAGCAGGAGTAAGTGCTTCATCTTTTATCTCACGTGGGGGCGCGTCAGCGCACCCACTGGGTGTAGTCCCCGAGATTCGGGCTGACTACTGAGCAGTCAGGCCGGATCTTTCCTGGTGACTTCTTTCTTATTGCTTTTTTCTTCTTTTCCATATCTGCAGAGGCCAATGCCGACCTGAGGGAGCAGTTGGGTGGGGCCCAGACCGCCCTTCGCGCCAAGGAAGCCGAGTGCAACGCCTTGGCTCAGGAGCATGACCGCTTTGTCAAGAAGCTGGCCGACCAGGAGGAGAGCCATAAGGCGGCCCTGAAGGCGGCGCAGGACAGCGAGGCCACCCTCCAAGCCGAATACGAGACTGAGGCGGCGAGCTGGGCTGAGGCAAGGCAATCGCTGAGCGACTACGGCCAGATCGAAGATTTGGTTGACGGTAGGCCGCCTTATTCTTCATTCCTTTGCTTGCCGCCTGCCATTTGGTCCATTTTCTGACTTTGTGTTTTTTTCTCTTCCTTTCTTACTTGTGCAGAGTACTTCCCTGGTTACTCCGTTGCCGCCGGCCAAGTCATCAAGGCCCACCGCGAGGCGCAAAGGCAGGCTGGAGCTGAGATCGCGCCTGATGCTCGCCGGTCGCTTGAGGAGCAGCTTCTGGCAATCCAAGCCCGCCTCCAGCCGGCTCACCGCATGCTCCGCCGTCTTCAGCGCGTTGGAGCGCAAGTGCTGGCCGCCCTCTAGCCCTGCGAGGTGGTTCCCCGTACCCCCAGTCGGACTGCCGACTGGCTAGAGGTAGCGGTTGGACGCTTCGAGTCCTGGAAAGCTTCTGCAGCTCGGTCAGGCGCCAGGCAGGCGCTGGAGTTCATCCGAGCTTGGTATCCTGGGCTGGATTTGGACCAGCTGGCCACCTGGCGGCAGGAGGCCGACGAGGAGCTGGAGGCGGTGCGGCCGACTATCATCCAGCGCGCCTCGGCGATTGCCGACTACACTGACACCAGTGCCTTTGCCCCTGAGGTGGATGATGACGGCGTTGCTCAGCCGGAGGAGTGGTTTGGGCTGAACCCAGCGGATGGTGACGACTCGGCAGAGGAGATCGACTCCAGCGACGAGGGCGAAGAGGAGGAGGGAGAGTATGGTGAAGACGCCGTGCCAGACGGTGGAGCAACTGGCCAGCCTCAGCCTGATCGTGCCTCCAGCAACGAGGCGCGTGCGAGCACGCCGCCTGCAGCCGGTGACGATCAAGCCGAGACTCGCCAGCCGGCCACTCCTCCAGCCAGCACTGCCGTCTCCACTGACCTGCCTGGCTCGCCTGTTGCCCCTTTGGCCTGATCCGCCACCTTTGCTTGCCTGTTTATTACTCTTTGAACAATATTTGTTAAGTTTGCGCAGTTCCACCCACTGGGGGTGTATTCAAACTATGTTGAATGCCGGCCTTTTGAAGGCCTTTTGTGTAAATATAATCATGCATGTGCTTGGCTTCCAATTGTATTTGCTTTTCATCCTTTTGGCTGTTTCCTTTGCCGCCCTCCCTTGGTCGCCGCCTTCCCAGCCGGACAGCTGCTCTACAGTCTGTGGCTGGGAAAGGGCTTAGCCGTTTGGGAGGGCAAGTACTCTAGCTTTCTTAGATTGTAGCAAGGTGAATGGGAAGCCGGCCAGCCGAGTGTTCTGACAGCCGGTAGGCGGGGTGGGAGGCCGGCTTGTGTTATATAAGTTCGTTAGTCCTTAGTCGTTTTTTCGTGTGGGCATCCTTTCCTGCCTTTGACTCTTGCCAGTCGGACAGTCGATTCTTTGAGCTGCGACTTTCAACAAGAGATGGCTTGGGTGCCGGCACACTACTTGTCTGACTGCAGGTAGAACTTTAATATAACTCAAGGCGACAAGTCCCCGGGCCGACTGATCGAACCCGGTGCCGGACAGAAAAACAAATGTAGTAATACATTCATAGGTATGACACTCGTCATACATAGATAAAAGAGGGTAGTCCCTGAGTGCTCCTCGGTGGGCCCGTTGTCTTGTACTTAATACAAAAGGTAGTGTGGTACATACTGCTTTTAACTGTAAAATCTTCGGAGGAGATTGGCGTCCCATGGTCGTTCCGACTCCTTGCCGGAATCATCTCTCTTGTGTGCCTTCGGCTTCTGTGCGTCGATCAAGTAGTAGGAGTCGTTGCCTAGGGCCTTGCTGATGACGAAGGGGCCTTCCCAAGGGGCTGAGAGCTTGTGCTGGCCGGCTGTTCGCTGGATCAGCCAGAGCACAAGATCGCCTTCTTGGAAGGATCTTGGCTTGACCTTCCGGTTGTGGTAACGGCACAAACCCTGCTGGTAGATGGCGGACCGACTGAGTGCTAACAGCCGGCCCTCTTCCAGCAGGTCAACGCCGTCTTCCCGCGCTTCCTTGGCCTCCGCCTCCGTGTACATGGTGACCCGAGGTGAGTCGAACTCAATGTCAGTTGGGATGACAGCCTCGGCACCATATACAAGGAAGAAAGGGGTGAAGCCTGTTGACTTGTTCGGGGTAGTACGCAGACTCTAGAGGACGGCCGGCAGCTCGTCGAGCCAGCGGCCGGCCGAATGCTCCAGTGGTACGACCAGTCGGGGCTTGATGCCGGAGAGGATGAGGCCGTTTGCTCGCTCGACTTGGCCGTTTGACTGCGGGTGGGCAACGGACGCTAAGTCCAGTCGGATGCCCTGTGTCGCACAGAAACGTGCCAGTGCTCCTTTGGCAAAATTCGTCTGGGGGTCTTGCCGGCGGCTGGTTGCTGTAGCCTCGCCCCTGATGACGAGGGCTTTGCCAAGGTAAGCATGGCTACAGTGCCGCCGCCTGGCGGGCTCTCACTATAGCCTTACCTCGTCTTATCTCCTTAATGATGCACATACTTCAAGGGAGTAAGGTAGCCGGCCATCGGGAGCCGGCTACACCCCAGGCCGACTAGGGGAGGCTTGGCCGTCTTCGAGCATCTCTCTGGCTGAAGGGGCCCGCCGCCCGCGGGCCGTACTGACAGCCTGTCGTGGGTGGCGTCATGGTCAACATGGCAATAGTGCCGCGCCGGATGGGGGATGGCCGACCCGTACGGCACACTGTGGCCACGCGTGCTCCAGGATTCGGGGGTGGCAGGCTGTACTGTAGCCACGCTCCGTCTCGTCACCGTTATGTGGGTGCAGCCCTTGAGGGTGCGATCTTGGCCGCTTGCCGAGAGCCGGTCTTCTTGTGGCCGGCTTCTGGGAGTCGGTCCTCTTGTGGTCGGCTTCTTGGAGTCGGTCCTCTTGTGGCCGGCTTCTTGGAGTCGACCATCTTGTGGCTCTCTTCGGGAAGGTTTTTAGGGCCGGGTTGCCTTCCAGTAGTCGGCCTATGAGATAGCCGGCAAGGGGAAGGCGGCCCTGTGCTTTGGGTGCTTGAAGGCTTGATCGACCCGACAATTTTTGAAGAGCCAGGGGGAGTCGGTTTGGCTCCCGTGGTCATTTACTCCGACACTCTCGTGTTCTTGAGATGTCACGATCTTGATGTATCGCGGGCTTTGTTAATATAGTCGGATCATATGGTGTTTTCCCTCTCTATCTTGTTGAGATGAATTGAGTTTTTCCCTTTGAGATTTCGTGGTTATCGGATTGAATACTTTTATGGATTTGAAAACACTTGATATGTGTCTTGCAATTGAATACTCGTGGTGACAATGCGGTATCGTATTGATTCACTTGATATATGTTTTGACACTCAACTCGCGGATTCCCGAGGTGACATTGGGGTAATATATGCATAGGGGTTGATGCGCGTTCTTGTCTTTGTTTCTCCAGTAGAAATCTTGGGGCACTCTTTGAAGTTCTTTGTGTTGGATTGAGTAGTATGAATATGAATTTGCTTTGGTGTTATTTTAGTACGAACTCTAGGATAGATCGAACGGAAAGAATAGCTTTGTATTATTTTAGTATGAACTCTTGAATAGATCGAACGGAAAGAATAGCTTTGAGGTGGTTTTGTACCCTACAAAAAATTTATTCTTAAGCTCTCCGCTAGATAGGAACTTTGGAGTGATTCTCCATCGCACTTTGAGGGGTGGTTATATGATCCAATTATATTAGCATTGTTGAAAGATTGCACTAGCGAAAGTACGGACCCTAGGTGTCGGGGATATACCCCGCGACGTAAACCGGCCGGGAATATGACCCGGCCGAACTTGTTGGTTTACTTGAGACCCGATTGACACTTGGCGATTCACTGGCGACCTGCCCTGACCAGACGGTTTACAAGCAACCTGCCTAGACATTATAACTCACTGGTAACCCGGCGGGCAGGGACAGACGGATGACAAGGCCCAAGGCCTAGAGGACCGGTTTATATTAATGGTGGGCCGGTTTAAGAGGAAAGGCGTGCAGAATATTACCTTACAAGGAGTTAAAGACCCGGACTTGTATCGGGTTTGTATTAGAAGGTAGACTAGTCCTAATCCTAATAGAACTCCACATGTAAACCGCCCCTTCAACATATATAAGGGGGGGCAGGGCTCCCCAAAGAGGGACAAGCGACAAGCAAGAAGAAACAATCTCTAGGGCTAGACACAAAGAGCCGGTATACCGGCGACTCCCTCGTGATGATAATGAGACCTAGCCACAAACAGCATGTAGGGCTATTACCGGATGATGTTTCCCGGGGCCCGAAGCTGTCTAAATCCTTGTCTTGTGTGTTGATCTGCCTCGCGTCTCTCGATTCCGACCAACCCCTTCAAGCTACCGCATAGATGCGTTGGCCTCACGACTAAGTCCTCACACTAAGACATCTGCCGTGACAATTCCACGACAGTTGGCGCCCACCGTGGGGCCTGCGCACGGTGGTGATGAGTTCTTGAAGGGATCTTTACAGGGATCAAAAAGCTCGTGATGTGCTGGATGAAGAAGAACCGGCGCAGAAGAAGATACATCGTCTTCGTGGAAGCAGTAGAAGGGAGATACGAGATTGAGATTAAAGAAATTAGGGTTTGCGTCCGGTTCACCGCCGACGCGAGACGATCTGTCCAAACCGACGGGAGATTCACCGAGTCCTGCAAGCTGTCAAGTCACAGTTTCCATTGAAGCAGACAAAGGGTTGCCGCTTTCCGATCCGCCGAATCCGTAAAGTTACTGCGGCTGGATTACCTGTTCATGTCCCGAGACTGTTTTGTGTTGCTAGTCCGCGGGGATACAAAGATAAATCAAGTAGAGATCAAAACTAGTACTGCTATGAGTGCCAATTGATGGCTACTGCGAAGGCATCAGATCACCAGGTGATTAGACAAATCACTGCTCCTGCTGCCGCTAGGCCGGGGGTAGTCTGTTTCCTCATAAAAATCAAATACTATGTTTGCACGGGAATCAAGGAGTAGTACTACTACCTATTTGGATGGGAAGGAATAAGACAAGAGGCATGCACCAAAAATCAGTCAAGTTCATCACGTGAATCTCCCAATGGCCTGTTTCATGTCCAGCTTAAAAAGAAAAGGAAAAGGGGAGATTACGACCTGGACGACACGGATATGGACAACCAAACTAACATCGATCAAGATGAGGATTTGAAACAGGGGTCAGACTCGGACTCCGCCGTGGCCTGCCGCGTGATGAGGCGCCAGGAATATATTGAGCCCGCCCTTTACGAGGCACCGTCCACTGGGACTGGCCCTAAGCCACCTTGCTGCTCGCCTCGCTTATATTATTGTGACCTGCCGAAGTGCACACCCGTTTCTTGAGCCGGCCGCTCCATCTCTGATGTGGGTGAGCCGCCCCTGCTCCGTTGACTCGTCATGAGTCACCGCGATTAAATCGCCATTGCCAGCGCCGCGCCTGCCGCGTGATGAGCCGTCAGGGATGTGTTGAGCCGCCCCTCCCTCTGCGCGCACTTATGCCGAAAAGACTGTAACTGCGGTGATGAGGGACAGTGGCTACAAACACTACTGTGGCTAGTGTGTTGCATAATGCTATCAGTACTAATTCCTACGTGAAGATCCCGACGTCATCATCAACTTGGCGGCTGAGTATCATCCAGACGAATCAGGTGATATCTATCTAAGCTTGTTTCACTAACACATATTGTTTTTATCAAAGAACAATTACTTGGTCTATGATATTTTTTTCGCAGGACCATTATACCTTACAAAAAGGTGTTGCAAAAGGGGCGTGACCAAATATTATTTTTGCACTAGCGCTCATCCTGCGCAGGTTGCCACCCCCACTACATCAACACACGCGTTTGACTTATTGTCTGCCCCCGCGGCCGATTCTCCCGCCCGCGCCGGTTTACAAACGCCGCGGTCGATTCATCTGTCTGTGCCGCCTCTGATGCTGCGGTCGTATTTTCCGTCCGTCCCTTGCGGTCTGGTCTACATCAACACACCAGGCCACACCTGTCTGCATGAGCTGTCTATTGAGTATGAACAAGTCACTGCTTGGGTAGCCCGGTTTTCTTCCAACAAATTGGAGGCAAATTACCATCAGCCGCCGTCTGCACTGGATGGATCAATGGGCAGGCGCACAAGTCGTCGCCACTACAGTTTGGTTAACTTCAAATAGCCAGTTGGAAGGAACCATTGGCCGAGTTGCTGACATGGCTCATACGGGATCATTTATAACCCGCCGCAGTCACCTCAACCTTCTATGGATTCACATCATGTTGTCAACACCAATGATATACAAGTTATGCCGGTTTATATCACGGTCAAATATGGAGAATCTCAAGCCAACTCCTCAAGTCACCTTTGAGACTCAGGGGCTACGATGACATGACTCAGCAAATCTTGCTGGTTTCAGCAAATTTAAGAACCTCAGGACCATGGAGAGAAAGATAACCCGGTCCCGGAGGCTACTGTTATATTGATGCAAATTTAAGGGCTGTCAGAAAATTTCCGGCTTAGAAAGTATATAACAGTTACAAAATCCCGGCTCAATGAAGAAGTTCCGGATCATCAGAAAGGATTCCGGTTTAAAATCCGGCTGAAGGGAAGTCAGTTCTCACGGAAGCTCTCAAATATCCGGTTTACAATCCGGTTCAAGGAAAATCTGCTCTCCCACAAAGCTCTGAAGCTCTCAAATCCGGTTTAAAAATGTCCGGTTCAAAAAGGAATTAACTTCTCGCAAGTTCGAGTTTAAAGGCCGTCAGAAAATTTTCGGCTGAAAATGAAGTTTCCGGTTTAAAATCCGGTTCAAGGGAAAGATGTCTCCCACAAAGCTTTGAAGCTCTCAATATCCGGTTCAAAATCCCGGTTCAAAAAGAATTTATCTCTTGCAAAAAGTTAAAGGTTGCCGAAGAGGACCTGCAGCCATGATGCGCGGTTCAAACATGGGTATCCTGCCTTATTGGCTTATCATGTGTGGTTACATGGGGGCTTCTGTTCATAAAGCGGCGTCCGGTTGACCCCTTGATTCAGCTTATCAAAGCTTTATATAAAAATCACTTGGGGGCTTGGTTGCATTTGAACCATAGCTACACCTCTTGATCGACGCAATGCCACAATATTACTTGGGGGCTTGGTCGTATTTGAACCATAGTCACACCTCTTGATCGGCTCAAAGCCAAATTACTACGGGGCCAAAGAGAGTGTTGCAAAACAACAACTCAAACATAGGCACCCACTGAGCACAGCTCAAAATGTTACTTGGGGATTCTTTGCTGTCGAAATGAACAAAGAATCTACACTTGTAATAGGCTATCAAGCCATGGCTTGGAAGCCTGGTGTATACACCTAAAACCCCGGGTTAGCCTGCCTATTTAAGTAAGTCACTCCGCCCAGATAAACCTGGTATGACCCTTCGAACTTTGACAAGTTACTCCAAAAAAGGACCCTGAACTTGTCAAGTTAAAATGATGATTGGTTAAGGATTGAGGACCATCTTAAAAGGCTTTGTGAAATGGTTTAACTCAGTGGCCTGGCAGCCCATGAAAAGCCTCGAATTTGGGGCCTGGCAGCCCGTGAAAAGCCTTGACTACAAGGGTTTTTTATTTGCTTTTTGCTAAGTTTTTTCTCTCTTTTGATAAGGCTTATGATGTTTTTGATAAACCGGCGTTCATTAACCCGGCTTGACCTTCAACTACAAGCTGTCAGTACATGACCAGTTATAATCCGGCGAGTATTAACCCGGTCTGGTTCGACTACAAGTCGCCAGTATTATATACAGATAATCCGGTGTCTATCACAACCCGGTACGGTTTTATCATAAACTGGCACAATATGGGAGGAGTTATCAGTACTCAAAATTTGGGTTATCACCCTTACTACAAAAAGTTGGTAAACCAACGATGTGATTCAATGTCACGGGTATGATATATTTCATATTTAATTATTCTTAAGTGCATCCTTGGTTATAAACCTAGGTTATATGTTGGGCATTATGACCCGTCCGGCGGTAAACCGCCAGAACACTTTAAACTTGTTGTATGCAGAAACAGGTTGAATAAAGCATGATTATAAATCACCGGCGTTTATTAAACCGGCCTGGCTTTCGACTATATGTCGCCAGTATGATGATAAATCACCGGCGTTTATTAAACCGGCCTGGCTTTCGACTATATGTCGCCAGTATGATGATAAATTATTCGGTGTTTATTAAACCAGCCTGGCTTTAAGACGATAAGTCGCCAGTATATGATGAGAAATTATCCGGTGTTTATTAAACCGACCTGGCTTTGGACTATAAGTCGCCAGTATATATTTGAATTGCGCCATTGAAATCATGCGCTTATAAATCATTGGGTTATATTATTCAAATAGCCAAACTTGTTGGGGGGATGGCCGAGTAGAATGTGGAGAGGGTTTGGAGGAAGCACCTTTATCCACTACCTTGCTAATTTCCTTCTGCTTTATTGATTTACATTGTCAAGTAAAACCAACAAGAAAAAACAATAAAATTCACTCTTCAGAACTCATTCATGCATGATACTGACAATCACTACCTTGATGTAAGGCAAACACATGATACGAGGATGAAATATGTACGAAAAATAGGATGACATGGCATATTCACAACTATTTGTGTAAACTAAATAGAAGTAATTTAATCAAATTACAAGCAATACAAGTGAGACACCGTATGCAACATGCAAGACAATATCACACTGCCAAGCTAGAGAAAACACCTAGGATGCCAGTTTCGCCGGAAGACCGCCATCAGTCCCTGCCTTATTTTTTTCCTTCCTATTTCTTTATTGTATTGCCTTGTCAAGTCAAACCCACAAAAAAATGAATAAAAATTTGCTTTTCAGAACTCATTGATGCAGGATGTTGACGAGCACTACTTTAATGTAAGGCAACCGCATGACAGGACAATTGAATGCGTAAGAAAAAAGGACAACATTGCATATTCACAGCTATGATGTGTAAACTAAGCAGAAGGCATTTCAACAAATTAGAAGCAATGAAAGCTAGACATCATATGAAAGATGCAATGAATATCACTCTACCAAGTTAAAACTGTCTCGTCATAAGTCTCATTTCAACAAATTAGAAGTAGTACAAGCTAGAAAAGAATGCGAGATGTAACCTATATCACACTCCCAAGTCAAACGTGTCTTATGATAAGTGATTTTTGTAGGTTACACAACAGTAGTACTTTGATGTAAGAACATGGTGTGATAGACGATACCGAAGCAACATTTCCATGCAACGTTTCCCAACATTGAGGTCATCCTCAATGGGCTATATGAGATCTTTCTTTTGATGCAAGCCCATAAACAAAATACATAACCCCACAAAGTAACTCCAAAAAAATAGACCATGGATTAGATCACAAAGCGTCTATGGAGAATGCTTACCATACCATGGGATCACTTAATCCCATTCGGTACATCTTCTACGCTTTGTGTGTTGATCAACTTGAATCTATTCTTTGTACTTTGAAATGATCAACCATGTATCTTATCTTCTCTCTTCATTAAGATGATGTCTTAAAGGTAAACTCTCACATGACCAATCTCCGGATAACTCCTTGAATAACAGTCTGGTCAACATATAATATCTTTCTTATAATTAACCTTGAAACCAACATACAAAAAAACATATAGTCTTTTAGCAATGCCTATGGACAAACCCTTCAAGTATAACTCAAAGCAACCATTAGCCCATATATATTGTCATTAATTACTAAAACCAAACATGGGGGCACCATTCGCTTTCACTCGCCTTATAAAGGGAGCGAGAGCTGGGGTTTATAGGCTTCGTAATCGACCTCGTACCGAGGGTTCCTTGGCCTGTACTCCAAGATGTCCTCTCACCGCGAGCATCTATTCGACGCCTTCAGTGTTGAATTCTCCATCTCACACCCGCTAGCCAACTGAGTGGACTGCATCTATTAAGGCCATTAGCTTCGGTGCACCTGTTTTGTCGATCGATCGCTGATTTCAATCGGTCGAGACTCGCTAGACATTTTGACTGCTCACTACTGATAGGTAGACCGGTTGAGCGCTAGCCGTTGGGACCCTTGACGAATGATCGTTGACCATTGACTCTTGAGAATAGTTCACAAATTTGAGATAATCACAAAATTGCAAAAGTTCATGAAATTGAAAAAAGTTCATCAATTTAAAAAAAAGTTGACGAATTCAATAATAAGTTCACGAATTTTAAAAAAGTTCATCGATTTTGAGTTCACCAATTTGAAAAAGGTTCACAGATTTTGAAAACAATCACAAAATGGAAAATGTTCACGGACTTAAAAAAGTTCATGATTTGAATGAAGTTTCAAATGTGAAGGTGTTCATGTATTTGTAAAAGGGAAAAAAAGAAAAGAAAAGGTAACATGAAAAAAGAAAGCAGCAGCGACTATTTGTCGCATTAAGCGATGCGCGAGCGTTCAATCGCGTCGAGGTTTCCTGGGTGATCGTTTATTGGGGTTCACGCAGAAAAAGGCAAGTACACACTAACCACCGCGCAACTGCAGGAGTTCGTGATAATAGCAAGGGCACGACCCACTTGAAGCATAACGTGCCGGTTTTCTCCTCTCTTTTTTCGTTTCCTTTTTTTTCTTCTCCGTTTTTTTTCATTTCTTTGCTTTTGTTTTTTCATTTTTTTCTTCTCTGTTTTTCTTCATTTTCTTTCATTGTACGAACGCTTATTCGACACATTTCAAATAGTTGTTCCACATTTTAACACTTGTGCAACACTTTCAAATACTCGTTCAACATTTTTTTTAAGTTATTCAATATTTTTTTGTTTTTGTTTTCTTTTCTTCTCCATTTTTTGAATTCTTTCTTCTCAGATCAGATTTGTTTCATTCTTGTTCGTTTCCTTTTTTTCTCCCTTTTTTGTTTGGTTTTCTTTTTTCTTCTTAATTTTTTGTTTTTCTTGTGTGTTTTCTTATGTTTGCTTTTGTTTCACTCTAAATTTTCGTACATGTCAATTTTGTTGTAACAAGCGATCAACATTTTTTGTATATACGTTCAACATTGTCCGAACACTTTATCGACATCTTTCAAATACTTGTTCAACATTTTAATAGTTACTCAATATTTTTAAATACTTGTTCACATTTTTAAATACTCGTTCAACATTTTTAATACCTATTATTTTTTTACAAATAATAGTTCAACATTTTTAATACTTATTTCAACATTTTTAAATAGTTGTTGAACATTTTTCAAATTCTTGTTCAACATTTTGTAAATACTCGTTTAACATTTTTCATATACTTGTCCAACTTTTTTAATACCTATTCAATATTTTTTTAATACCTATTCAATATTTTTTTAAAATACTTGTTCAACATTTATAATATCTATCCAACATTTTTCAAATATTTGTTCAATATTTTTCAAATTTTTGTTCAAATTTAAGAAAAAACGTAACGCGCCAAGTAGTCCATGGGGCAATGGAGGGCAAGAGGAGAATTTCCTATGTGGCACCTAGAGCGCCGGTTAAAGGCCACTGAAAAGATCAGCGCACACAGTAACGTCCATCGTGCTAACATTCTCTGTTTCCTTCAAAATATGTTGCGGGTGGTGAGATTCGAATACGGAAACTCTTTGTTTCCTTGGCAGTAACCAACTCGGACGGCTAACCTGCTATGTTTACTAATACTTATGTTTCTTCTTATTTCTAGGACGTCGATAACTGCCACATGTGTGGCAGGAAGGGAGACACATCACACGTCTCTAATGCAAACAGATTGCCACGTCATCGTATGCATGCATGTAGGAATCTTTTTGGATTTTCAGTTTTTAAAATGTTTTATCTCTTAAACGAAAAATCCGATTGAAGATCCGTTTTCACCATTAAATCTCTCGCGACGAGATCTTCGAAACTAGATCCCATGTTGATATGTTTTGATGAATTTTTTTTATTAAAAGTTGCCATGTTTATTGCATATGAATTGCCATGGTGTTTACACTAAAGTTGCCATGATATGTTTCAGCTATTTTCTTCTACATTTAAAAGTAAATTTTGACATTTATAAAACGGGGAATTAAGAAACTAGACTTGCCATGAACCATAAACTAAAATTGCCATGATACATGCACGTAAAATTGCCATGGTTCATACAAAAAATAATTTTCATGGTCAAAGTACTGGAGTTGCCATCATCAAAATACTAAAATTGTCATGATCTACAAACTAAAATTGCCACATGGCAACTTTAGTTTAAGCCCTATGGCAACTGCAGTGTAAACATCATGGCAACTTCTGGGCAAAAATAATAATTCATCGAAACATATCAACATGGGGTCTAGTTTTGAAGATCTCGTCGAGACGGATTTAATGGTGAAAACGGATTTTTAGTTCGCTTTTTTATTTAGGAGATACAACATTTTTAAGCCGAAAACCAAAAAGATTTCTGCTGATGTCATCTATTCATACGTGGCAAAATGAGTGGGGATGGAGGCGTGTGGGCGATGTGCAAACGTCCACACGTGTGGGCGTTAGCTTTTTCCTATTTCTACGCCTCCCGGACTATGTTTTTTCTGTTTTTTGTCGGGTTTTTATTTTCTGTTTGCTGCTTTCTTTTTTCATGTTACCTTTTCTTTTCTTTTTTTCCTTTTTACAAATACATGAACACCTTCACATTTGAAACTTCATTCAAATCATGAACTTTTTTAAATCCGTGAGCATTTTTCATTTTGTGACTGTTTTCAAATTTTGTGAACCTTTTTTCGAATTGGTGAACTCAAAACCGGTGAACTTCTTTAAAATTAATAAACTTATTATTGAATTCGTCAACATTTTTTCAAATCAATCAAGTTTTTTCAATCTCATGATATTTTTTCAATTGTGTGATTATCTTAAATTTTTGAACTGTTCTCAACAGTCAAGGGTCCCAACGGCTAGCGGTCAACCGGTCCACCTGTTTGTTGTGAGCAGTCAAAATGTCTAGCGAGTCTCGACCCGATTGAAAGCAGTGATCCATCGACAAAACAGGT
Organism: Triticum aestivum; assembly: GCF_018294505.1. Lineage (NCBI taxonomy): Eukaryota > Viridiplantae > Streptophyta > Magnoliopsida > Poales > Poaceae > Triticum > Triticum aestivum. The sequence continues at coordinate 484,855,009 of NC_057802.1, read as the reverse complement.
GCACCGAAGCTAATGGCCTTAATAGATGCGGCTCACTCAGTTGGCTAGCGGCTCATCTCTTGGACAACATATTTATAACCTTGCTATAATTTTTTATATAAAATGCAAAATAATACTCCCTCCATCATGAATTAGTTGCCTAATATTTGTTTAGATACGGATGTATCTAGACACGTTTTAGTGTTCGGTACATCTGTATCTAGACAAATCTTAGACAACTACTTTGGGACGGAGGGAGTATATGCCAACTGTAAATCTAACGACGAAAATAAGTATATAGATAGGAAATTTATAACTCGAGATCTTGGAATCTATACAAAATAGAAAATAATAAATAAATAATTTGCCAACCATAAATGGTTACCAGCCACCACCTACCATTCGACGCAAAATAATAAATTATTTCTGGAATGTGTAGTATTGGTGAGTCTATGTATATGTGCCTTTCTAAAAACCAAATCATGCAAAAGCTTCGCTTTAGAAATTTCCTCACAATACTTTTCGTTGAGCGCAATACCTGTTGCAAAATGCATCAGGCTATGCGCCTTCCACAGTTTATGGTATTCTTGTTTGTTTGTTCATCCCAAGTCGGTGCAATATCGTCGTCGCATGGCGCATACGATGAGAATACGAATCAAATGAGGCAACAATCATCCTGGAATAGTAGCTGGCTACCCAGAAAAGCTACAACTAACAGTGGCGTCAACCATGTAAGTAAAACGCTGTCTATGTTCATTGCTAGATTTGATGCATCACATATACATGTGACCCAATTACTTACCACACAAGGGAAACTCTTCCAACCTTGTATTGACTTCATCAAATCCCATAATTTATTTTGATTTACAAACAAATGAGAAGCTGGTCTTTGCGTAATTTTATTTGTTTTGGTCGTATAGCTGAGATTTTTTTTGTTTTTGCGAAAGGCATTCTCTTTCATTTGCTACTCTTCCTGCTGTCCGTACAGGGTTGTTTGTTCTCCATTAAAACTACTATCTCTATCTCCGTAATTGGGTTGACCGGATCCTTGCGTTGGTCCCGGCGGCCCGATTCCAGAACACATGTACTAGTTTTACACATAACCACGTCTGATCCATTCCTTGTCTAATCAGATTAAAAAAAGGGTTAAGAGCATGTCTAGTAGAGCCCTCAAACCCTCAAACCCCTAAAAATAGCTGCTTTTTTTTTACAGTTTTTGTTAAAAAAAACCGTAGACTAGAACCTCTAAACCCTCAAACCCGTAAAAAAAATTTAGAGGTCCAACCCTCAAATTGTTTCCCCACCTGTAGAAGTGAGGGTTGAGAGGAAAAACTCCCCCCAACCCGCACTCCTCTTTCCTCTCGCGCGGGAGGGAAGTTTCATCCCGCCTCCCCTGCTCCTCCCGCCGCCTCGCCCCGCGCCGGCCATGGAGGCCTCCGCCGCCGCCGCGCCCCCGCCCGCCGCCGCGCCCGCCCCCGCCCCTGCCCCCGCCTCAGCCCGGACCGTGGCCGACGTGGTGGTGGCGACCCACGTCGGGGCCAAGCGGCGGCGGGCGGGCCTCGCACCGCCTCCTCCTGCCTCCCCGGCTCCCGCCCCGGCCCCCGTCCCCGCCCCGGCGGCCGCCCCCGCCGTGCCCGCCCCCAAGAAGAGCCGGCCGAAGGCAGGCTCCCGTGGGCTGCGAGGGGCTTCCTCCAAGGTCGCCGGCTCGTCCCCGGCCGTGAACAAGCCGCGGAAGAAGCCCGCGGCGCGGAAGAAGCCCGCGGCGCGGAAGAAGCCCGCGGCCCCGCCCGCCGCCATCGCCGAACCTCCTCCCGCCGTGCACGAGGTGTTCGAGGAAATGGCAACCCCATCCTCGTTCATGGACCTCCTCCAAAACGCGGAGGTGGACCTCGGAGCTCCGCCCCTAGACCCCTTTAGGGTTGGTGACGACTTGGAGGAAGATGAGGAGGATGAAGGGGATGACGAGGAGGAGGTGGCCGAGATAGGGGAGGAGGCATTCACCGCCGCTTCCCGCCCACACGCGCGGTCGACAAACTACACCGAGCCGGAAGATGTCCTCTTGGTTCGTGCTTGGGCAGCTGTGGGAATGGATGCAACCACCGGCACCGATCAAACCGGTAAACGGTATTGGCAAAGGATCGAGGACGTCTATTGTAGGATCAAGCCGAAGAATAGTGGGTTCATCCATCGCACTTTCCGGTCGCTTCAAGGCCGGTGGGAGTTGATCAAGCCCGCTTGTGCTCGTTGGAGTGCGGCCATGGACCAAGTGAGGGATGCACCACCTAGTGGAACCGTGGAGAGCGACTATGTGAGTACATATTTCTTCACTATTTTGATTATGTGTGTGCACTATGCTATTGGTGGGTTCTTATGTGATTTATGTGTGGTTGATAGGAGACAATTGCCGGCATGAGGTACAAGGAGATGGCCGCTTCCAAGGGCAAGCCATTCCCATTTAAGCATGTTTGGTCAATTCTTCAAACCTTTGACAAGTGGAAGTTGAGGGATCAAGAGACCGCACCCAAGAAGTCGGCAATGCTAAGGATGGATGACAGTGAAGATGAGGAGGAGAGGAACTTGGGCAAGCCCGAGGGAACCAAGAAGGGCAAGCTAAGGGTGAAGATGGAAGAAGAGGCGTCAAGCCTAAGGGAGAAGATGGACCACATGATGAAGGCAAGAGAGGAATTGACAACGAAGACATTGGAGATGAAGCTTCTTATCACCGATAAGAAGAAAGAGGTCAAGCTTGCACAAGTTGAAGCAAAGCGTGAAGAAGCAAAGCGCAAGACCGAGTTGGAGGAGAGGATGATCAAGCTCAAAGAGGCAAAGGTATGGAAAGAACTCATGGTGGAAGAGAAAGAGCACATTATGATGTCCAAGAAGGACATGGATCAAGACCAATTGCAATGGTGGAAGGACACCAAGGAGGACATCGCAGAGAGGAAGAGGATGTTCCGTGTTGCGTCCTCTACTTTTCGAGGTGACACTCCGCTGAGTAGTTGTGGTGATGGCGGTGTGTACGACTCCACCGGTGCCGATGGAGATGCTTGATGGTGCCCGCTTGTGGTCTAGGAGATGGCGCCGAGGTGCAACTTTTTGGTGATGGTGCCGATGAGAGGAGGAAGATGATGATTTTGTGATGTAAACTATTAAACCATGCATCAATGATTGTCATTTGGTAGTTTGTTTGGAAGTTGATTGTGTTCTTGTTGTCATAAATTATGAGATGTCAAATGATAGATTTATAGGTTGGGGTCGAGGCAAAGACTAGAACCCTCAAATCTAATCCTTAAAGCAGTTTAAGGGTTGGGTTTAAGGGTTCTAGTATTTGCCCCTGTTTTTCAACCCTTAAAAGTGTCAAAAAGTGGCACTTCTCAACCCTTAAAACTGCTTTAAGGATTTGAGGGTTTGAGGGTTCTACTAGTAATGCTCTAATAACGCCGCTGCAATCAGCACAAAGCAGAAAATGATTCTCAAATTTCACGGGATTCTCAAGGTACATCTAGAATGAGAAGCACTGCATATCTCTACTCCTAATGGAGCAGTTGGTAGTCTGTGCCGGTCAATTTTCATCCCACCAGAGATGGTAAATTTTCGTCCTCGATCCCACCTCCCGCAACCCAGCGATTCCCCCCTTCCGCCCTCGAGACCGACAAAAAAAATCGGTATGCTACCACGATGCCCGTTGTGAAACACTACGGTTCATCGACAGAAAATCGTCCTAAAAAATCCACGAAGGTTAACCTACGGAAAAAAAGCCAGGCGCTCGCTCCCTCGTGCCCTCGATGCACTTGCCCACCGCCGCTCTCCTCTGCCCCAACCCCAACCCCGCCGCCGCCTCAATCCCACCGCCGCCGGCCTCCTCCTCCTCTAGCACCTCCGCTCCAGCCCCTCACCTTCTCAGCCTGGATCCGCACGACAAGGTGTGGGGCTATGGGAGAGAAGGCTCCATATCGCGCGACAAGGTGAGGGGGTGCCCAGATCCGCAGCGGCACCACCGTGCCCTCGTCCACCTGGCCCTCGAGGTCGGCCATGGAGGTCCGGCCCGACCAATGGATGGATGGGGATGAAACCCTAGCCCAACACCCACCCATGGATGGATGGGGATGGGGCGACGACGGCGGTGGCGGCGGCGGCCTTCTCTCGGTGCTTGCTGATGTGGTGGACATCGACATCGGTGACGGGTTGCAGCACGTAGACATCAAAGGTACTGACGCCCTCCATCCTCCTCCCCTCGCCTCCCCTCCCCTCACCTCATCTTCTTCTTCTGGATTTTTTGATTTGATCGGTGCGGTTGGTTTCTGCAGGCTGCGGGTGTGACGGAGGAGCACCATGGCGGGCGTGCAGACCATGGCTCACTATGGAAGGCCCTTCCCTTCCCTCTCTCTGTTCGGGCCATGCTCAGGCAGTCTTTTCTCTTCTCTTCCCGCAAAAAAAGTCTTTTCTCTTCATGATTTGAACATGTTGGAGGCCATTATTTCTCCACTGCCGGAGTCTAGCCTCCCTCCGTGGGATGCCATGGAGATGAAACTCCCCTCGACGAAAGTGGGTACCAATCCCTCCTCCCCTACCCTTGTCTTCTTCTTCATCTCCAACATCTGATGTCTGCTTGTATTGTGTCAAGGAATTCAAGGGCATGTGGGAGAGAGAGGAGGTCCATGGAGAAGAAGCTCTGCTCCAACCCTCCCTGCCTCCTAATACAAGATGTCTTTTTTTGTGTGTGCTTGTATTGCAGCAGCCATGTGCGTATCAAAAAAAGGGTCCAGTTTGCAGCAGTCACATGATATGGACATGTTTTTTCATCACAATTGGATTTTTGGATTTACTAGGCTAATTGGTGGTGGTTGCTGTTGTTGTTGTTTTAGCAGCAGCAGCAGCAGGCGGAGTGACGATGTTGGCTATGTGCAGGCCATGGAGGCTTTGATGAGCACGAGGGGAAGGCCGCTGCTTCAACCCCGTTAAGGTCTGCTGCTTCGAATTGTCCCTGATCAGTCGATTTCTTCTTGCTTTCCCATTAAGGATTTCTTCTTGATGTTTATATTATTGGATTTCCTGTATATTTTGTAACCCGTGGAGTTAGTATGACCTGCCTGGCAACCTGTATTTTACTGGAGAAAATGTTGAACAGTATGCTTGTTATTTTGAATGCTTGCGGCAAAGGGATGGGCTTGCACCCTTTTATGTTCTAGACTAGGCATGCTAATGAAAACATTCCCGTACATGTAGGTCATGTGCATATAAACTCCACTTCTTATATTACTTATCTACCCTTTAACAGCTTACGTGTGGGATTTGCTTCGGAAGTTGTCCACGTGAGTCAATGGGTGCTGCTTCATGTGGGCATCCTTTCTGTGGTGTATGTTGGAGAGGTTTCGTTCTCTTGTTATCCCCTTGCTTTGGTTGGTCATACTTTACACCGCCCTTGCCTATATAATTGTGCCATGAATATGCAGGTTACACACCTGATGATGTTTACGGCTAGGCACAAGAACAAGCAGAGCCGAGGAAGTGCGGGCACGCGCTGCTGGCCTTGGCAGGTGTAGGAACCGTGCGAGGAAGGTTCAGCGCGCTGCACAAGTCGGGCCACGCCCGGAGCGCCGTGCCAACGCATGTGTGCGTGGTCGGTGGGTTAGCCAAGATCTGCATTCTGCGACTTCATCTTCACCATGGACACAAGCAAGGACTGATTGGTGGTTCTTGGTAGCGGTGCCGAGCATCGGCGGATCGAAGTGGTCGAGGTCGCGGTTAATCCACCAGGACGAGACATGCATCTTGGAGCTAGCGCAGAGGGGGGAAGAAGCAGGTTGGTATGGCCCGGTATGTCCAGTTCTTCCCATGAAGGTCACATGCCTAACTTCGTGCTAGACATTGCTAACTTAGCCACTTGATGTTAAACTCTGTATGTGTAACTAGACCTAGCACCACTCAATGATTCGATGTGTTAAATTAAAGTACCAATTAGGCATTTTCACCCCTTTGTACATGTGTGTTGTTGCATTGCTTACTATATCTTGTTGTATATGATGGCCCATTGTCAGCTATACAACTTATGAATTCTGTCAAGTTCAGTTCAGATTTGATTTTTTTTCACCTCTTTTTGCATGGACAATGTGTCTGGTGTTTAAATAATGGCTACTTGAAATTCATAGGCATTGTGAGGTCAAAAAGTATTCCATTTTGACTCCTTTATTCAGTATGGTTCAAAGTTGTTAGCTGCTACACCTACAGGTGGAAAACTTACGGCATTCTAAAATTAAGCAGCAACCTTTATTGCCGGTCATTTAAAATTGCAGTGACAAGACAACTGCTGACACAGAGTTCTACCTCTCTGACTGAAACAGGAACTTTTGCGCAAAGAAAACACACACAGGGCAGGAACATGACTACTCTTCCCCTTCCAAGTTTTTGATCGATCGAACTCTTCGGTGACCAGAAAATGAGAAAAAGGCAGGCCGTCGATGTACAGACCACAGGTGCTCGGACGCACGGCCGGCATCATGGTCGTCATAACTCATAACCCATGAGGTGGTGACCAAGCAAGAAAGGAAGGTTAGTTGACTCTCCTCTAATTCCTTTTTTTGCTGAGAAACTCTCCTCTCCAATTCTGGTTGTCTTAGTTAGTCCTTGGAAATCTCCCAACATTAGATTAATTTATGCATTAAAAACTATAAAGAGTACAATAGTAGAAACTATAGCCATAGGAACTAATTATAGAAACTAATTAGAATATTTCAGATTCATCCATGTAGACATGAAGAGGAAGAGAACCGAATCTATTCATAAATTTTACAGGCTAATTGATTCAGTCTGTCAATGTCCATGCCAACATGATAGTAATGCAAGTACGAACAATGTGGAGAGTATTTCATTGGAAGTAATGTTATTTTCCTTTCTTTACCACGCACCTTCAAATATTATGAACCTAATCTCAAATAACATTACAAGGGCCTGAATGATTCAGTACTGGAATTACATAATGGGCTTTCAGGCTTGCAGGCATTTTTCATGTAAAATTGTTATTCTTGCTAAAATTGTATAGCTGTCCTGCGTGCACCTGAACATTTTTGCATAGATCTATTATGATAGCTATGTCGAAACTCAATATTGTATAACATGTTTTTTTGTATGAGTGATATCAGCTTTCTGAGTCAGATAATTTTATCGTAAGTGCTTAACTTGATGACTTTGTAAACTTGCAAGACAGAAATTTCATTCTGTAAGGAAGTGAAAGACCTTCTCATTTTCTGATTGTTCTACCTCTCTGACTGAAACAGGAACTTTCGCGCAAAGAAAACACACACAGGGCAGGAACATGACTACTCTCGCCCTTCCATGTTTCTGATCGATCGAACTCTTCGGTGACCAAAAAATGAGAAAAGGGCAGGTCGTCGATGTACAGACCACAGGCGCTCGGACGCACGGCCGGCATCATGGTCGTCATAGCTCATAACCCATGAGGGGGTGACGAAGCAAGAAAGGAAGGTTAGTTGACTCTCCTCTAATTCTTTTTTTTGTTGAGAAACTCTCCTCTCCGATTCTGATTGTCTTAGTTAGTCCTTGGAAAGCTCCCAACATTAGATTAATTTATGCATTAAAAACTACAAAGAGTACAATAGTAGAAACTATAGTCATAGAAACTGATGTGGGTTGCAGAACTCCCGGGCGACGAGCCCAATGGCCTTGTACTTCGCCCGGACAAGCACCATTGGGTCGACGTTGCAGCCAGCGGCTGCGGCCATGCATTCGGAAATTCCATGGCATGATGCATATAAATTGGATCTGTAGGTGGGTTCAGAAGATGATTTTTTTCTATGCTTCTCCTATGGTGGGTTCGGTTTTGCATTACTCAATTTTGCTAATGTGTCGTTTCTGCAATGTACCTTCAATTTTTTTAGTATACTAATTTCAAATGATTACATAATTTTCTATGGATCAGATTCATGAAGCTCCAAGCGAGCAAGAAGTTTCAGTCCACCTTTACTCATGGCCTCCCCTTCTCGTCTGGTAACTCACGTGCTCACTTTGTCCTGAAGATAGCATGAACTAATCTTTTATCAGGCAACAAATGCCATGTCCTAGCACTGGCCAAAATCCCTTTTTCATGTGTGAACCATATACAGAAAACTGCATGATACATACTGGAATCTGGTGCTCACTTTTAGAATAGCTGTTTTTTTTTCACCCAACTAGAGAACTTAGGAAGGCTGTTTTTTTCTTCTTTTGTTACGACTTTTTCAGTCTTTTGAGTTAACAAGTGGTTTTTTTCTTTCGCCTTTAGGTTGCATAAGTGCAATTGCAACTGTATGCGTTCACTAGCGACAAAACCCGTAGATAAATATACATGCCTATTACATGTTGATGCTGCCAGCTCTTGTTATACATTTATTTTGCAGTGGTTGCTCTGTTCAATCGTGGTCCATGCTCTGTTTAATGCACATGTCGGATCAAAATCAAAATGAAATTAGTATAGCTTGTCTAACCACATTCGGACTCCTAATTTTAAGTTTTTGTCTTGCTCTCAGGTGGACGGCCTTGGCAATCTGAACAAGCTTTACGCGACTGGCACTCTTGTTGATCCCATATGAGTCATTAAGCCATTTTGTGCGCAAGGTTGAGATAGTTGGGGCCTGTAACTGTGTTTTGGTGAGCTTCTTCCTTCCTTTGAGGGTTTCCCAATCCCTTCTCAATCCAAAGTTCTGGCTCAGGCTGTGACTACAACTTTTATTGACCTAGATCTAATGGTGATAATTAGGAATAATTCAATTTTTTTTCAGGGTTTATTGAACTACACCACACATAAGTAATAGATATTAACCTATGTTAACACTAATATTTTTAATTTGTTACATCATGATGTTTAATATTGCCAGGAGTTTTTTCTTGAAAAGAAAATATAAAATTTACACCTCTTGCACCACTGATAGAGATGTGCCTTGCTGTAATAAGATGATGGGCTCATGACTTATCTTTCTTGGACAAAACAAGGAATCTAGCCATAACTATGTACATATCTGGATACTCATCTTTTTTTTCTCAAGCTATCATGTCAAGTGTAGAGGAAATGATGATATACAGAATAAGGAGAAAGACATGCTGACAGTACATATGGTTCCAATTTTCATCACACTATGTGCTAATATATGCTCTCAATGATAATATGCCACCTTGCGCTATCTACACACGTAACATGTTCTTCTTTTGTATAATTATACACTATAAAATTATTGTATGCTTACCTTTGGTGGAATTTCAGAGTTGAAAGGACATCAAGTTTCCACGCGAGGGGAGTTAATTTTGGTTGTCCTTTGTTTCATAAAAAATGTTGGTAGCATTTAGAACTATGTTTATTTGGTGTAACCGGAATTAATCACTGGTTAAACATATAGAAGGAGTCTCTCTATTGGAAGGGGAAAATATAATATTAGACACCATTTATTTTTCTGCTCGCTGATGCATGCAATGTATCATTTGGCCTTGATTTAATGTACTGCACTTTTCTTCATTGCTCTCTGTTCTTTAATAAGTCAGACTCATATAGAACCTGATATTTCTTAGTGATGTCTTCAGATCCCATGAATGTCATTTTGCACCGAAGGTTTGTAACCATTGGGGAATGTTTTCTTGCTCTGATGTATCAAGTTGCCATGGGGGTGATCTAGAGGTGAAAGCTAGCAAGCCATCTCCTGATATTTTCCTTACTAGCAAGCTTAATGCGGAACACTTATATTTCAGTACTTGTTTGTTTAATTGTGTTATTTATCTGCAGGTCTCTTCCTTGTCCAAAGTATGTCATACCTAATCAAGACATGTTCATTTAATTTACCCGTCATGTAAATGACACAACATGATTCACTTGTGTATAGTGTAAAAATATATTTATTTATGGCACACAGGTGTTCAAATTATAGTTGTGAAACGTGTATAGTGTAAAAATATAATTATTAAGGGATGTGACGTCACAGTGGTCGTGCCTCGTCTTCTCCGAGTCTCTGCTTGTGGTTTGTGTTCTTTAGATCTGTTCATGCCCTGATATTGCTATCTGATTTCATCTTCTCTGGACTAATTAGGGCTTTGCTTTTGTTTGCACCAATTCGAGATAATGGTCATGACATGCAGCAGCTAAGACAACAAGGTCAAGCCCAGGCTTAGGTGTAACACCCCAAAAATTAGACCTTGTTTTATTAATTAAAATTTTGCTAGGAAATTAAATTTTCATTTCTCTGGATTTCTCCTTTGATTTCAGAACCCCTCTTCTCTTTAACATTGTGGGTTTTTACCTCAAGTGAAAACTTTTCAAAAGTATTATTGGACTTGTATGCTCTCTCAATAAAACTATTCTTTATCAGTGGATTTATTTGCACAATTGTTTTCTTGAGTTTTATTCTTTTAAAATGATCTTTCAAAATTTGGAGCCTCTTTTGCACTGCAACCATTTGATAAATGCATTTAAAATTTTCACCAAAATTTGGGGATGTCATGTAATGTTTCCATATCACCTTTATGCAAGAATATCTTTTGGTTATTGGAGATTTTGAGCTCTACATCAACTTTCCAAATCTGGTCCAGTAGGTATTTTTGCACTACAACCTATTTAATTATTCCTTTATAAATCCTTCCAAGTGTTTGGAGATGTCAGTAGATGCATATAATTCAACTTCATGCAAAAACCCAGTGTTGTTCTATGAAAAATTTGAGTGGATCATCCTCATCTTCATTCTGCTCCAGTTTGGTGATTTGTACTGCAACCCTATTTTATTTTGCTCTAGTGCCCATGAGCTTTTTTCCTACTTGTAGTCCTCCCTATCAAACCCTTAAGTCCAGGAGATTGGACCCATTGGAGGATTTTTAGTGCATGCAATGATAGCTTTTTGTTTCTGCCCAAAATTGACTTTCTCAAAAACTTGCACTAACAAGTTTCTGTTTTTGCCAATCTAACCTTACCACCTTCTTTAGCTCCTAAAGAGACTAGGGTCTGGAGATTTTGGCCACTCCAAGAGTTGCCTAAATGCACTTAGCATTCTGTCGAACACTTGGTGTGCACAGTCAGTTTTGGCATGGTTTTTTAGTTTGCACTGTGTACCTAATCCTCTAACCCAGTAACCTTGTCCACTAAGATCCTAGCTACTCCTAACCTAGGTCTGCTAATTGCCAGCCGCGCTCTAGCACTCTAGGCTGCCCTGGCATTACGTCGAGCACGTCCCGTGCGTGCTCTGGGCACGCCCAGAGCGCACGTTTTGCACGTGTGGGCGCCCGAGCCGCCGCGTCGCACGGCCGCCTCCCCGCTCCCGCTCTAGCCTTCCCCACTCGCAGCCAACACGCCCGCCCCCTCCCGCGTCGCAGAGCCGCCCCTGACGCCCTACAGCGCCGCCGTCAGAGCCCTTGGCGGCACGCCGGCGTCGGCAGTAGGCTCCTGCCACAGACGGCGGCGCCCAAACCACCCGCGCGCGCCAGCTGCCCTCTTGAACAGGCCGAGCTCATCCACAAACCCGTCGGCACGCGCTCGTCGCCGCCACGTCGCCCTGCGGCTACAGCACGACGGTCACCGGCGATCCTATCCACGGCCGCCGCGGGACCCGCCTCGAACGCCTATATAAGGAGGCCCCCGAGCTCCTCCGGGCACTCATGCGACCCCAGGCCACCCCGTAGCAACCCCCTCAGCAAGCAATCGGCGGTTGGTAGCCGTCTTCCCCGTCTCCGGCCGGTTCGGCCGCCGCCGCCTTCCGGTGCCGTTCGTCGCAACCAGACATTCCCCCGCCCATCCAACACCACCACCCGTTTCCCCTTGTTCTTGCGGAGCTGCCCAGCGCTTCAGCCTCGATCGGAAACCACCGGAGCCCAAACCCCCATTCACTCCCGAAGCCTCCTCCGCTGCGGAGCTCACCGCCGGCGACTCCCTCCGTCCCCACCTGCCTAGCGCCCACCGGGAGGACCGCCCTGGGCTGGCGGATCCATCCCCGCCCTCAGGACCCCGCGGAGAGGCGCCGTTCGTCGACGGCGATCACCGGAGCCCTGCCTCCGTTCGGGCAGAGGCAGAGGAGGGAGACGAGAATAGTCAAACCTGACCAGTGGGCCCCCTGGACCCACTGTCAGTGACTCAGCCCCCGCCGACGTGTGTTTTAAGTGGAGGCGTATTTCGCAAGATACGTCTTCGCTAAACAGAAAGCGTAAGCCCCTCCGAAACGTTTTCTTTTTCTGTTTTTTTTAAAACAGAACTTTGACTGGCTATATCTTTTAAAATAAAACTCCAAATGAGTTGATTCTTTTTCCTACCTCTCTCAAATTTCATCTAGTTTATTTTAAGATTTATTTCAAAAATATTGGGGACCACTTTTTGTACTGGTTTTGAAATACGTGTTATTTGAATATTTCTCAAAATAGGATTTTGGAGAAGAAAGCAACTTTCAAAAAGTGCACCCCCTTGCATACTCTTGAAGGCAAGCATTCTTAACTCTGGCATAATATTTTTGTGTGTTGTTGATACGGTTACAGCACCACCTTGACTTGGAGCATACGTTATTTTTATGTGACGATAAAGTCATACGCATCAGTGCATAATGGAGATACTTTACTGTTAAAAATGGATATGCTGGTGGTGGTAATCACCCTCGTAAACTTCTCATGCATACCGGAAGGAAGCCGGGAAAGTCACGGTCTTGGGTAGACACGAGCGTGTCCCTAGTTCCTCGTTGAGATGAGTATGTCCGGTATGGCATGGTGAGGCTTGATGAGTGGTGAGTTTATCTGTTAATGGAAATATATTTGTTATGCTATTCATACAGGGAATACTTGAACCTCCTGAGTCGGCCGTAGATCGAGTCTTGTTCCAGTAACCCCCATACTTGCTTCGTACTACCACTTGTCCCTGCCGCAGGTAGGGTACGGTTCAGTAAGTTGTCAACCCCGTCCTAGCACACACCATACAGAGAGGCCGTGATGAGGGTCCCATGGCCATGGATTAAAGCCAGTCATCCGGTCCGGGGGCATGGGTGTTTCCGGTTGGGACCGAGAGGGGGGCACCCCTTAGAGCGCGCGATATAAATTTGATCCCATGCTACGTCGAGGTTGTAGCCTCCCCACTTAGAGTCTTGCTTGACAGGTGTTGTGGGTGATTCCAGACACCGGTAAGTTAAGCTGGTGTGTGCAGGTCAGGCGTGTTTTCAATTAAAAGACCGTAGACGGAATGAGTCCCGATGGACTAAAGAAATCCGTTACCCGTGGGTAAAGAGTACACCCTCTGCAGAGATTATACATCTATTCGAATAGCCGTGTCCATGGTTAAGGACTACAGTCTGGGATGGGTCAAGTGTCGGTCTTAGTGTCGGTCTTCGGAGGAAAAAACTGCAAAACTAGAACATTGATTATGACCTGTGTCACGTGAGGATTTTTTTTATTATTATTATTGTGGACTAACCATTTACATTATTTGAATTATTGAGTATCCCTGGGACGGTTCTACCTCTGGGCTACTCACTGCGATTACCATTTATAAGCCCTTTATGTGGTGTCGCTCAGACGCCCGACTGCGGCATGCTTGTTATTTATTTATTTATAAGCCCTTTATGTGGTGTCGCTCAGACGCCCGACTGCGGCATGCTTGTTATTTATTTATTTATAAGCCCTTTATGTGGTGTCGCTCAGACGCCCGACTGCGGCATGCTTGTTATTTATTTATTTATAAGCCCTTTATGTGGTATCGCTCAGACGCCCGACTGTGGCATGCTTGTTATTTATTTATTCTTTATAAGCCCTTTATGTGGTGTCGCTCAGACACCCGACTGCGGCATGTTTGTCATTTATTTATTCTTCATAAGCCCTTTATGTGGTGTCGCTCAGACGCCCGACTGAGGCATGATTTATCTTATTATCCTTTCGGGGCGTCGCTTCAGACACTCGATCGGTGCATTCTATTTCTACTCCCGTATTGCACATTCATATTTTACCTGCACGCGCGCATCTTGAATTTTTGTTTATTTCGTGACAGACGTTATGATCGTAGAATCTTTCGGAGTATGATTACCCACTATTATATTATACCCGTGTTCATAATGTTTGCGAGTACATTCAAAGTACTCACTGGCTTGTCCCTGGCTATTGTCTTGGCCAGATTTCTTGCTTGGAGAGGAACGTTGCGATGACAGCCCCGGAACCTACGCAATGATGATAGCAGCCTCGCGAAGATAGGAGTTATCCTGGTCAGCTGTTATTGTGGGAAATGGAGTCCCACATACGCAGATGAACCACAAACCGCTTCCGCCATCAACCACTAGAAACCAAGTGTTGTACTCATAGGCCACAATGGTCTTGTACTACATATTTTGTACTTTGCTTGGAATTTCTGTATCAAGTTGGTGCCTCACCAGCTAACAGTAATCCTGGGGCTGGTGAGCACAAGGGCCATTTTCTGGAAAATTATATCCCGAAAACCCAGTCCTGACAGACTTGGTATCAGAGCCAGGCTGACCATTGGCTAATCCTATCTTAGCCAGGTCAACAAACCTAGGTTAACCAACCCACCAGACCTTAACCCAACCCCGGCCAAGCTTCTCGTGTAAGATAGCCACACAGTGACCCCGACGCTTTTGGCAGTCGGTGCCCAACCTATCAGCCTAGCCTGTCGATCACGCGCCAGTGACCGACACCTAACATGTCTCATTCGCAGGCGTGCGAAGGAAGACTCCGTCCCCCTTTTTCTATAAAAAGGGCACGCTAGCCTCAACATAGCACAACACAGCCTCTTTTCCAAACCAAGCCACGATGCCTGGCCCCATTGTTCACAATGAGACCACAGCAACCAACCTTGGAGGTTTTGTGACCGTGCTCGCAAACCTCACCCGCCGTGCTTATGCATTAGAAGAGCCCCCATAATATGTTGTCTACCAAGGACTCATGAGCGGTGAGAGCCGTCAGTTCTGGGCCACTGTACACATCTATGGTAGGGGTCTATCGCCAGAACGCCCCTACAGGTTCACCGGAAGGACAACTTCCTTTGAGCCACAAGCCATCCAGCTGGCAGCTCGAGAAGCTATAGTTCAACTCCGGCACTTGTCGCCCAGAGTTAACTGTCGCTCGTTCTACTACTACCCTAGCCGTGACGGGTATGGTAGGCCGCCCCAGGTTGCCAACGGAGATCACGAGACGGATCCTGCACTATTGCATCTGGTGCGCTATGTAAGTGCACTAGAGGAACTGTTCGATCAAATCACCCTTGATCTGATCGCAGCCCGTGGAGAACTGGTTCGCCGAGCCCCGGCGAGAGGAGAAGTGGAGCCCGACGCCGACAACCCAGTCGTGCTGTTCGGACACCCGATCGAGCCCTTGAGGTCTACCCCAGCCATCAACCAAAATACTTTGGTGTCCCCAGAAGTGCTTCGTCGCCTTTTGGGAACACACTCCAACGGGGTTGTAGCCAACAACCCCCGCGATGGCCATCATCGCTACCCCGACCCTGCAGCCCCTCAACCTCATCCGGCTAATCCCGACGGTGAAACCCGTGGAGAAGCTTCGACGTCCACTAGACAAGCCCGCTTAGATATTAACGAAGTAGTCTAAGTCACTCGAGTAGTAACGAGCCTTAATATTTCTACGCCTTGTAATTATGTGATCCTGTATCGCCTTTATTAAATGATGTATGCTTGTGCGCCCCTATTTTTGGATAGTAGCCATGCATATGTACGTTAGCGTACAGTTACATTTCTTTTTAAATTCCGGGCGCAGCTACCAAAACCACCCCGACGACGCCCACAGTATACGTCACATTTGTGGGATATGAGTATCTGTGGCTTTGACCCCGACCCATAGAACAGAACCAGTTACCCTTCGCCACGGTAAATAACCCAGCCCCAGTGCTATATAAACGGCCGCCTCGTGACCTTGCCAAGTACCCCTCACCTTGTGCACAACACGCACAGCCATTTCTTTGCCATGCCGACCCCCTGTATTTATCTGAGAACTCTAGACGCAACCCCGGGTAGTTTCATTAAGTTATTGTGGGACTTTACCTGCAGTACCATGAGTGCCATCCATCCACCCCAGTACGAGTTGCTCAAATCGAGGATCACCCCTTCCACCTCGAAATATTGGACAGTGGTGCACATCCCTCCCGTAAACCCAAACCAAGACCCAACGGAAGTTTCCTTCGTGGGGAAATCCATGCCGACTCCGCATATGGCCATAGAAGCTGCTGCGTACGAAGCGCTTGCTCGTCTTCGATTCGCGGTACCCTATGCCAGCGAACGAGGGTATTATTACTTTCCGAGTCGTGCAGCACCCGGAGAAGTAGCATCTTTTCCCGGTGGGTTGATTGAGAGAGATCCAGTACTGGCCAACCTTGCCCAGTATGTTATCGCTCAGGAACGTTTGACCCAGCGAGTTATGGGTTATCTCCAGTGCCTCGCTGTTTTAAATCCTCAGATCGCCATCGGCAGACCACTGAGGCCCGACCAGGAGAGACGCATTCATCGGCTAGTCAATCCGCTTCCCCCGATAGAAGAAGAGTGTGCCCCTGTACCAGAGACGTTTTCTCAGGACCCTGTCCTTTTGCCGTTTTCCTTGTAAACGTCATAGCTATGTTTATTTGTGTGTTGCAGCTTATGATTGTACCCTAAGTTTGTGCCATGAGCAAGCTCTTGGTTTCAACTAATGGGAGTATTATTTTTAAATCAACCCTTAGCAAATCTCGAGGACGAAATTTTTCTTAAGGGGGGTAGTGTTGTAACACCCCAAAAATTAGACCTTGTTTTATTAATTAAAATTTTGCCAGGAAATTAAATTTTCATTTCTCTGGATTTCTCCTTTGATTTCAGAACCCCTCTTCTCTTTAACATTGTGGGTTTTTACCTCAAGTGGAAACTTTTCAAAAGTATTATTGGACTTGTATGCTCTCTCAATAAAACAATTCTTTATCAGTGGATTTATTTGCATAATTGTTTTTCCTGAGTTTTATTCTTTTAAAATGATCTTTCAAAATTTGGAGCCTCTTTTGCACTGCAACCATTTGATAAATGCATTTAAAATTTTCACCAAAATTTGGGGATGTCATGTGATGTTTCCACATCACCTTTATGCAAGAATATCCTTTGGTTATTGGAGATTTTGAGCTCTACATCAACTTTTCAAATCTGGTCCAGTAGGTATTTTTGCACTACAACCTATTTAATTATTCCTTTATAAATCCTTCCAAGTGTTTGGAGATGTTAGTAGATGCATATAATTCAACTTCATGCAAAAACCCAGTGTTGTTCTATGAAAAACTTGAGTGGATCATCCTCATCTTCATTCTGCTCCAGTTTGGTGATTTGTACTGCAACCCTATTTTATTTTGCTCTAGTGCCCATGAGCTTTTTTCCTACTTGTAGTCCTCCCTATCAAACCCTTAAGTCCAGGAGATTGGAACCATTGGAGGATTTTTAGTGCATGCAATGATAGCTTTTTGTTTCTGCCCAAAATTGACTTTCTCAAAAACTTGCACTAACAAGTTTCTGTTTTTGCCAATCTAACCTTACCACCTTCTTTAGCTCCTAAAGAGACTAGGGTCTGGAGATTTTGGCCACTCCAAGAGTTGCCTAAATGCACTTAGCATTCTGTCGAACACTTGGTGTGCACAGTCAGTTTTGGCATGGTTTTTAGTTTGCACTGTGTACCTAATCCTCTAACCCAGTAACCTTGTCCACTAAGATCCTAGCTACTCCTAACCTAGGTCTCCTAATTGCCAGCCGCGCTCTAGCACTCTAGGCTGCCCTGGCATTACGTCGAGCACGTCCCGTGCGTGCTCTGGGCACGCCCAGAGCGCACGTTTTGCACGTGTGGGCGCCCGAGCCGCCGCGTCGCACGGCCGCCTCCCCGCTCCCGCTCTAGCCTTCCCCACTCGCAGCCAACACGCCCGCCCCCTCCCGCGTCGCAGAGCCGCCCCTCACGCCCTACAACGTCGCCGTCAGAGCCCTTGGCGGCACGCCGGCGTCGGCAGTAGGCTCCTGCCACGGACGGCGCCGCCCAAACCGCCCGCGCGCGCCAGCTGCCCTCTTGAACAGGCCGAGCTCATCCACAAACCCGTCGGCACGCGCTCGTCGCCGCCACGTCGCCCTGCGGCTACAGCACGACGGTCACCGGCGATCCTATCCACGGCCGCCGCGGGACCCGCCTCGAACGCCTATATAAGGAGGCCCCCGAGCTCCTCCGGGCACTCATGCGACCCCATGCCACCCCGTAGCAACCCCCTCAGCAAGCAATCGGCGGTTGGTAGCCGTCTTCCCCGTCTCCGGCCGGTTCGGCCGCCGCCGCCTTCCGGTGCCGTTCGTCGCAACCAGACATTCCCCCGCCCATCCAACACCACCACCCGTTTCCCCTTGTTCTTGCGGAGCTGCCCAGCGCTTCAGCCTCGATTGGAGACCACCGGAGCCCAAACCCCCATTCACTCCCGAAGCCTCCTCCGCTGCGGAGCTCACCGCCGGCGACTCCCTCCGTCCCCACCTGCCTAGCGCCCACCGGGAGGACCGCCCTGGGCTGGCGGATCCATCCCCGCCTCAGGACCCCGCGGAGAGGCGCCGTTCGTCGACGGCGATCACCGGAGCCCTGCCTCCGTTCGGGCAGAGGCAGAGGAGGGAGACGAGAATAGTCAAACCTGACCAGTGGGCCCCCTGGACCCACTGTCAGTGACTCAGTCCCCGCCGACGTGTGTTTTAAGTGGAGGCGTATTTCGCAAGATACGTCTTCGCTAAACAGAAAGCGTAAGCCCCTCCGAAACGTTTTCTTTTTCTGTTTTTTAAAACAGAACTTTGACTGGCTATATCTTTTAAAATAAAACTCCAAATGAGTTGATTCTTTTTCCTACCTCTCTCAAATTTCATCTAGTTTATTTTAAGATTTATTTCAAAAATATTGGGGACCACTTTTTGTACTGGTTTTGAAATACGTGTTATTTGAATATTTCTCAAAATAGGATTTTGGAGAAGAAAGCAACTTTCAAAAAGTGCACCCCCTTGCATACTCTTGAAGGCAAGCATTCTTAACTCTGGCATAATATTTTTGTGTGTTGTTGATACGGTTGCAGCACCACCTTGACTTGGAGCATACGTTATTTTTATGTGACGATAAAGTCATACGCATCAGTGCATAATGGAGATACTTTACTGTTAAAAATGGATATGCTGGTGGTGGTAATCACCCTCGTAAACTTCTCATGCATACCGGAAGGAAGCCGGGAAAGTCGCGGTCTTGGGTAGACACGAGCGTGTCCCTAGTTCCTTGTTGAGATGAGTATGTCCGGTATGGCATGGTGAGGCTTGATGAGTGGTGAGTTTATCTGTTAATGGAAATATATTTGTTATGCTATTCATACAGGGAATACTTGAACCTCCTGAGTCGGCCGTAGATCGAGTCTTGTTCCAGTAACCCCCATACTTGCTTCGTACTACCACTTGTCCCTGCCGCAGGTAGGGTACGCTTCAGTAAGTTGTCAACCCCGTCCTAGCACACACCGTACAGAGAGGCCGTGATGAGGGTCCCATGGCCATGGATTAAAGCCAGTCATCCGGTCCGGGGGCATGGGTGTTTCCGGTTGGGACCGAGAGGGCGGCACCCCTTAGAGCGCGCGATATAAATTTGATCCCATGCTACGTCGAGGTTGTAGCCTCCCCACTTAGAGTTTTGCTTGACAGGTGTTGTGGGTGATTCCAGACACCGGTAAGTTAAGCTGGTGTGTGCAGGTCAGGCGTGTTTTCAATTAAAAGACCGTAGACGGAATGAGTCCCGATGGACTAAAGAAATCCGTTACCTGTGGGTAAAGAGTACACCCTCTGCAGAGATTATACATCTATTCGAATAGCCGTGTCCATGGTTAAGGACTACAGTCTGGGATGAGTCAAGTGTCGGTCTTTGTGTCGGTCTTCGGAGGAAAAAACTGCTAAACTAGAACATTGATTATGACCGTCATGTGAGGATTTTTTTTATTATTATTATTGTGGACTAACCATTTACATTATTTGAATTATTGAGTATCCCTGGGACGGTTCTACCTCCGGGCTACTCACTGCGATTATCATTTATAAGCCCTTTATGTGGTGTCGCTCAGACGCCCGACTGCGGCATGCTTGTTATTTATTTATTTATAAGCCCTTTATGTGGTGTCGCTCAGACGCCTGACTGCGGCATGCTTGTTATTTATTTATTTATAAGCCCTTTATGTGGTGTCGCTCAGACGCCCGACTGCGGCATGCTTGTTATTTATTTATTTATTTATTTATAAGCCCTTTATGTGGTATCGCTCAGACGCCCGACTGTGGCATGCTTGTTATTTATGTATTCTTTATAAGCCCTTTATGTGGTGTCGCTCAGACACCCGACTGCGGCATGTTTGTCATTTATTTATTCTTCATAAGCCCTTTATGTGATGTCGCTCAGACGCCCGACTGAGGCATGATTTATCTTATTATCCTTTCGGGGCGTCGCTTCAGACACTCGATCGGTGCATTCTATTTCTACTCCCGTATTGCACATTCATATTTTACCTGCACGCGTGCATCTTGAATTTTTGTTTATTTCGTGACAGACGTTATGATCGTAGAATCTTTCGGAGTATGATTACCCACTATTATATTATACCCGTGTTCATAATGTTTGTGAGTACATTCAAAGTACTCACTGGCTTGTCCCTGGCTATTGTCTTGGTCAGATTTCTTGCTTGGAGAGGAACATTGCGATGACAGCCCCGGAACCTACGCAATGATGATAGCAGCCTCGCGAAGATTGGAGTTATCCTGGTCAGCTGTTCTTGTGGGAAATGGAGTCCCACAGACGCAGATGAACCACAAACCGCTTCCGCCATCAACCACTAGAAACCAAGTGTTGTACTCATAGGCCACAATGGTCTTGTACTACATATTTTGTACTTTGCTTGGAATTTCTGTATCAAGTTGGTGCCTCACCAGCTAACAGTAATCCTGGGGCTGGTGAGCACAAGGGCCATTTTTTGGAAAATTATATCCCGAAAACCCGGTCCTGACATTAGGCCTGATGATGAACACAATTAGATGCGGGTAGTTCCTTGCATCCTCATGTTAGAACTACTTTTTTTACGCTCTTGCTGCTGCAGATTAGCTACCTACTTACCTTTAAACACAATGTGTCTGAGATAACACGGCGAATAGTCCAGACAACGACATCCCCTCTATGGGCTTGAATTGTGGTCCTGGGCGCTTGTTTGATGTTCGAACATGCCTGGACGTATGAGGGAGAAATGCGTTTCGACCTTGAAGACGACCTTAATCATTTGTTTATTTTATTTATATGCATGGTAGCCCGTAGCAACGCACGGACGTTCTACTAGTGTTCAGTAAGATGCAACAGAAAATTCGAAACGAGGAAATAAGAGATGGCTGGCCCTAATTTTTTTTGCCGGCGGAGAAGGAATTTCTCGCCGGTTTCCACCATGGCCAGTGGTTCATGGTTAGTTTGTTCGAGCCCAGGCAATAACAACGCTGATTATGCAATAATTATTCGCCTTTCTTAATAATTAAGTGGGTGAACAAGCAAATGCTAAAATAAATTAAATCAAATGCTAAAAATCTTTTTTTCTTTCAAGAGTACACGAAAGGCGTGCCATATTTTTATAGAAGGCAGAAGACAATTATAAAAGACTACTTCTCGCTGCGAGTGCGTGGCAGGACTTAGTCGATCCCGAGAAAAGCCACCGCCTTGGACTCAAATAAATTAACTCAAATGCTAAAAATCTCCCCTAAAAAATTGCTAAAAATCTGACATCAGATTCTCAGGACTTTCGCGCGTACGCGCTCGCTGCCGTCAGATCTGTTGCACTAATCTTGAAGCAGGTGCGGGGGGACACATCATCCTCGTGTCATCCTCTGCCTCTGCGGGAGACTCTGACATATCCTCTCCCTCACTTCCAGTTCCTCTGTTCCCGCGGTGCTGCGGTGACCTTCCGGACTCCGGCGATTGAACGTGGGATGGGGAGGCGACGATGTAGAGCAGCCGCGACGGGGGAGATGTTTGGTGCGGGGAGTCAGGAGTGCGTTGCGGCGTGGGGAGCCGCGACTAGAGCTCGAGCGCGAGCGCACGGCGGCGGTGGCGGAGAGAAGCCGCCGCGGAGAATCTGCACATGGGCTTGGAGCGCACGGCGGCGGCGGTGTAGAGGATTCGTTGCAGAGGAGCTGCACATCGAGCTTGAGCTGGAGCGCGGGGGAGAGGGGTGGGGATCTGCCGCAGAGGAGCTCCACATCAAGCTTGAGCTGGAGCGCGGGGGGCGGGGGGTGGGGGGATGGGTGGGTGTGGGAGGCGGTGGTTGCGTGAATGAAGTGATGCAGCGGTGTGCGACTGGTCATCGACCTTGGCTGCACGACGGCGCTATCGGGCGCGACCATCTATTACCTGATGCCACCGACCGCCTGGGCGCTCATGGTCCCGCGGCAAACGTGGCCGCGCTGGTTGTCCACCGCCACCTATTCAGCACACCATGATCACCTATCCAGAGAGCACGGACGCCGGTAGGTGTTCAGGTCATGCCTATTTAGATGCAGATGATGTGTTTATTTTTGTAATTTTCAGATTGTTGGCAAAGTTTGTATTTTGTACTATGTCCATGTTCATCAGATGGCAAATTCATTTATGCTCACATTTTCAAATGCAAACCCATTTTTTTGTGGTTTCCAAACATTGCAAGTTGTATAATCACAAATTGACAAATTCAAAAACAATTGTATGAATTTCAAATTCCTACATGTCAAATGTATATACGAAATTTACATCTTTTCTGACCCATGCCATTATTATTATTATTTTATTTTTGGAACAATTTAAATTTAATTTTGAACCATGGCAATTTTATTTTATGAGCAACATAGTTTTTTTGTTTGACCATGTCAATTTTTATCCATTCATTTTTTTGGAACATGGTAACTTTTGTTGGAACAAAACATGTGAAATTTCTTTTTGTATACATTCGTTTAACTAACAATGGCCAAATCCTTTTTTAAACCATAGAAATCATATCTTTTGGAAATCCCATGGAAAGCTTGTTTTCGTAAGACTATTTTCTTAATATTCCTTTTGCCATCATCTTTTTATGAAGCAATGGCGAGTTCACGTGTGAACTTAATTCTTAAGCGTTTTCTTGTTTTTCTTGATGCGGCAGATTTTTAGTTTTTAATCCAAGGGATTTTTTTTTTGTAATTTTGATGTGTGGCATTTTTTAGGTATGGCATCTTTGTGTTCAAATACAGATCCAACCAGCTCGCTGTTTTTTTTTCATTTTTTCTTACTGTTTTTTGGGTTTTTCTTATTTATTTAGTTATGCACAATCAATGATACTTTTGGGAAGGAGGCCTGTCGAGAAATGTCTGTTGGGCCGTATTTGTTCGCGCTTGCGAGTTCCTCCCAGCGAATGTTTCTGTTCACTGGAGGATCCGTCCCAGATCGAACGATTCGTTAGTTGGGGGTTGCTCCCAGATCAAACGTCGGTTTAGTATAAGGGTCCTAAATTGAATTAGATATCAGCTAAATTAATGCTCCCAATTTGATTTAGAAAGCTTCCAATATACCATTGTATTATAAGTATTGTAGTGTGAAGTGTATTATATTAACTGGTATCTTGCCTTCCTACAGTATGCTCTAATTGAGTACTTGACAGACTCTGTACTCTTCGGTGCCATGTCAACATTCGATGTCTATGGTATGAAAAATGTCAATAACCAAATAAGCTCATCACACATGTGTGTGGTCGGTCGAGGGAAGGACTTCAGTAGTCACAATGCTGCAATAGCTGGATGGACGGTAAGTTAGTTGCTCGATGATTACTCTAGCATAACCTATTTGGAATGCATGGATTTTCTTTTCAGTGACGATTGCACTTTTTTTAAATAAATGCATTCTATTTATGCAAAAACTTTATAGCTACTTCCTCTGTATCAAAATATAATATGATTTTGCAGTTCAATATTTTGATAGAGGGAGTACCTTTTTAGCAACTGTTAATTTACTTTTATGCAGGTTAGCCCATCCGAATATGGTGATAGCAAAACACACTTCTTTACACGATGGACGGTACATGGTTTAACTTTTTGTATTTGTTAGTTTTTTCTTGTGTTCAATATTTTGAAAATTTGGGGTTAACATTTTCTTAGCAATACACATACAATTCATGATCTTTTGTTGCATGACAGGTTGATGGGTATAAGTCAACCGGATGCTATGACTTGAAATGCGATGGTTTTGTGCCAGTACAAAATGCGCCTACCACTCCAGGAGACACTCTAGACCACAAAAACGGAAAACTTAAGATCACAATCAAGATATTCAAGGTAAGCAGTTAAAACCCGATGAAAGCACTAAATGTAATTTGCCACTAGAATTTTTATCTAAGGAGGTATTTGTGACCCAAAAAAATTATGCATAGATGATGACATCACTAATTGACCCTCTGATTCTAGAGTCATTTGTATTGCTAGTTACTGGAATAAGTTTTAGTTACCGTTGTCTATCTTGCAGAAGAAAGATGATGGTGACTGGTGGTTGTACTTTGGTTATGATAATCAAAGCCTTAGAGCTGTTGGATTCTGGCCCAAAAGTATCTTTAATAATATGGCAGACCATGCAAATCTTGTAGAGTGGGGTGGTTACACCTTCTCCAATTCCGGGAGTGCTAGTCCTGCAATGGGCAGCGGCCACTGGCCTGGGATACATTCTGCAGTTGTTCGAGATGTTAGATTTGTTGATGACACTGGTAGAGGCTACAAAATTGATCCATGGCCCGGGGGCCTTTTTGCTTCTATCTCCCACAAAAAATGCTATGGAGCCGTTCTATCTGTAGACGAAATGTTTTATTATGGCGGACCTGGTGGTTGTACTATGTAGTAAATGTTTTATTATGGCGGACCTGGTGGTTGTACTATGTAGTAAAGCTTTATAGTCTGAGATGAGATCCAAATAATATAATAAAGATATAATGTGTTTACAAGTTATTTCGACAAGGAAATTGTTATGGCTCTCCTTGTATGTCATATATGTAAATAAAGTGAAGAGGCAATAGAATCATCCACCTAAGGCAACTAGTTTAATTCTCATGCGCTGCCATGGTGATTTTTTACAGCAAGCAAAAGACTCCCTCCCTCAATAATCGTCGTTTCTCTTTCACCATTCTCTCTCCCATTTTGTTTTCCCTTGACAATCGCCGTTTCTTCGTAGCCGTACCTCCCTTGCAAGAAGTGATGGCATGTGGTTTCCATGCTTACAAACTAATTCTCTCTCCAATTTCTTCCTCATCGACAATCATTATTTCTTCTTGACCATCCACATTCATTATCTAATCTTCTCACTGCCCCTCCTTCCATTTCACCTTCACTCTCGATCTTGTACTTTTACAAATTATATAATATGTATCAATTAAAAACAATATTTTGATTATATTTCTTATTTACAAATGATGAAAGATGCATGCACTACAATATTCGTGTCACCTTATTTTTCGACCCCAACAAAGATAACATTTCAAACTAATACAAAGAGACTTGATCAAATAACAAATTCACCTATAACACATGGTTGGTGCAAACCCACCATGTACTATCATTGGACCTTCACACGCTACATATCCCACTCCCCACGTCCTCTAAAGGAAGTCCACCTCTGATCATGAAAACAAACTACTACAAGCCTAATCTAAATAATAAGTGTTGAAAAGCAAGTGAACATTAAATCCATAATTTGATTGTACATTTTACATGATAAATAAATTCCATGTGAGCCAAGTTATAATGCGACTCTGGTCAAAAGAAACAAGCATAATAGAAGGGGGAAACTGCATCTAGTTCACACTATGTGTCATGTGACGCCACACCATCAACCCACTCATCGATAGTGCATGTGAGGCATCTCTTCCTCTCACCATCGAAGGTGTCTTGTTCAAATTCCACTGCCCATGGTTGTAATCCTTCGAGGCCATGAAACCATATTTTGAGCTCATAGCTGGGGAATATGCCCCACTAAAAAATAGTGGAGAATATATTGGTTTGGTTGCCTTAGGCTCGTCGTCACCTCCTTGTCGCAAAGCAAACTGATGTAGTGCACGGCCGAAAGAAAAGACAGTCATAGGATGCCATATCTTGGAGAAGCTTCACAATATCAAATCCAGAATTCAATCACTTTTCCATTTGTACGTCTCGTAGCATAGAGAGCAAAACAAGATTAGAGTATCACTCTAGAATATAGCTTAACAACAAA
The DNA here is from genome assembly GCF_018294505.1 of Triticum aestivum. Taxonomy (NCBI): domain Eukaryota; kingdom Viridiplantae; phylum Streptophyta; class Magnoliopsida; order Poales; family Poaceae; genus Triticum; species Triticum aestivum. Next base: position 484,828,807 of record NC_057802.1, on the reverse strand, counting down.
TACATGAACTGCACTTCTTTGCTATAAAAACACCCCCCGGTAAAAAGAACTGTCATCATAGCTTGATCATCTGCCTAGAGCAAGAACGCAATTAGAAATCTTGAGTACTTTCTAAATGTAGATTTAAGCAAAGACTAACATATATACTTTGGACATAGGGGAATAGTACTTGCATAGTACTTACAACATGTAGGTTGAATTCTACTGAACATCCATTGAGTAACTGGGTGGTGTGAATGCGTGTCTCATACAACCCTTGAGAAATATGACATAATGCAATGTATCTCAAGTTAAAATTCCCAAGTCATGTGTTATATCAAGATGAAAAATGGTATGGAGCCTTACTAATGCCAACCTAAAATGCATACAAGTCTCAAGTCAATCTATTGATGCTGAGCCAGAACATTTCATATATAATATAAAAGATCAAGTGCCAATGTTTCCCTTCGCATGTTACAAAATGTTAAGTTATTATTGTTAGCCTTATACCAAGGTAAGAAAACCTTGGAAAATAGGTAGCCATCAAAGAAAAGGAGGATACCTCGCCTGGCAGGCACACAAATACCATCTCAGTATAGATCTTCCATAAATACAGCATTGGTAGTGAAATATTTGTGGGCCACCAGTTGTTAATGTGGCTGAGAATCATCATAACCTAGTCAAACACAAAAGTAGTGATGTTATTACATTTCAATGACATAAAATGTTTGTTTTTTGACTTATGAAAGAATCTTGTACTAAAAAACATAATTAGTAGTAACCATCATAGCAGAAAGGAGCTATGTGTATTGTTGAGTAACCGTGCAACACTTGAACAGGTGCAAAGTACTGCTCCCTCTGTTCCTTAATATAAGTTTTTTTAGAGATTTCAGTAGGGCCTACATACGGAGCAAAATGAGTGAATCTATACTCTAAAATATGTCTATATACATATCCGTATCTAGTTCATGTTGAAATCTCTAAAAAGACTTGTATTTAGGAACAGAGGGAGTATTACATAATGCATGCTTAATTTCGATGTCCCACAACTTTAAAAGGAAAAGGCAGCTGCATCCAGTGTATTATAAATTTCTAATCCTGTAGCGAGTTCAGACTAATAGGGAACTTCTGTGTAGTCCAAATTGCTAGTGGAATAAAATTGCTGAAGGAAAATTAAGAAGAATTCCATCTGTTCCAAGTAAATGGGGCTCAGAATCGATGGTCGCTGGGGTGAATCGCAGCATGAAAGTACCATCCATACATAGAAAATATGTAACATCCCATCAAAGTACCAACTAAACCATTTACATATTAGAGAAATCATTTAATTCAAATTACAACAAAAGTAATATGAAAATTATGAACATATCCAAGAGAAATGGCCTTGCAAAAGGTGGATAAAGCTTTCAGGATATGAAAGTCACCTACCAATGGAACTCAATCCTATAAATATGGATAAATATGAATAAGAATTTCCCACCAGGAATAAGAGTATAACTAACTAACAAGATTTAGATAGATGATGGATTAATTAGAACTTATCTGCGAGCTCCACATTTGAACTTGCTCAAGTAGAAATTAATTATCAATTAGAATTGAAAGAAATTGTAATACTTCACTTTTTCTATCACTACCACCCCTTATCTCTTATTAAGTTTTGCAAATAATCTGCTGAATATAACTTGCTTTTAGATAAAAGCATCAATGCAAGCCTTATTGAAAAGTTCCAGCACACAATACAAAATATGAAGGCGTTCATCCATGATCTTCATGAGGTGTCAGGACCATCGCTTAATCCCATATATGTACAACTGATTAGATGGAACTGCAAAGACTTTGCACTACTACAGGATGCTGCTAACGCGACACTACGAACAGAGATCCTTTCACGAAACTGTGTGCAATGCATTAATCGTAAACGGGGATGTAAAAAAACCATAAAAAAAGGTGCAAAACATTTGCGATGGTGGAGCCATCAAACACGGTTCAGATTTTAGTTGCGTGTGCGATGCAGGGCACACAATTAATCCATTCGAACTGTTTGCGATGAGGCAGAACAACAGAAACGGGAAGCCATATCAATGTGTGTGCGATATATGGCATACAGTTCGCTCCGATGAATTGTTTGCTATTAGGGAGTGCAACATAAACGGTTAGCCTGATCAAGGTGTGTGTAATATACGACATACGGTTCACTCGGATGAACTGTTTTCGATTAGGGAACACAACAAAAATGGTTCAACTTAATAAAATGTGTGTGATACGTGGCAAACAACCGACTCGGATCAACGGAGCATGCCGCGGCCGCCTCAATGGCGAGCAAAATGCTCGGACGGACGCGAGCAGAGCGCGCCGCGGCCGCCTCAATGGCGAGCAACCACATGGTCAACCTTTTTCCATCAATAAATTTTGACCTTGTTTCTCGTCACATTGTAGATTACAATGCATGTAATTGCAAATCTGTTCACACCTATCAAACTAATATGTGTTCACACTTAGCACTGGGCTATAAAAACTACCCACTCGAAAATTACTTCATAGTTTCTCTCCTCATCACCCACAAAACTGGTCTTTCCTGTCAAGTCATTCCGCCATGACCGGTAGGAGGAGTTTAGGGTGGACATATAACCAGGCAGCAAAGACCAAGGCCGCGGAAGCACTAGAGAGGTCCCGCCGCGAAGCCGCAGCCGCAGCAGAGATGTCCCGGTGTGCCGCGGAGCCCTCGAACAAGCTCTCACGGGCACGCAAGGGCTCTCACAAGCGCACTCGCGGCATCGGCCATCATGACGAGCCGGCGTTCCTGAAGTCCTTGGTCGGCGACGACGACATTCTCGCTGGCGTCACTAAGCAGCAGGAGCTGGTCGATGGCTTGATGAAGCTGCTCAAGATCAGCGATGCCTGGTTGACAAGGCGACCGGCCTCGTCGAGCAACTCATGGGTGACAATGCGAAGATCCTCAAGGAGCTCGCCGAGAAGGAGGAGGAGGCCGCCGGCTGGGAAGATGCTGCATGAGCAGAGCAGTGCCTTGGGGATGACGCTAACAGCGGTCGTGGAGGAACTGATGGGTGACTTGAGGAAGCTCCGAATCAAGCGCGAGCAGGAGGTGGAGGAATCCGTGGCTGCTTTTAAGATAAGTCCGGAGGAATTGAAGAAGGAGCTGGAGGATATCGTCGCCCGGTGATCCATCGACGAGTAGAGACAGTAGCGACCCAGATCGTTGTCTGCAATTTCTTTCTTCTCTTGCCCCCGTGTCTTCCGGGCTTTGCCGCATGTGGAATTTTAAATTATCCGGAATATGTAAGACAATTATTATCTGTGCCATTGTAAATTTGTCGTCGTATTATCCGTTGCCATTTTATTTGTGGTCGTATTATCCATTGCCATTTTATTTGTGGTCGTATTATCCGTTGCCCTATGTGGCAATTTAAATTATGCCGGAATACGAGTTGAAAACACGAACAAAGAAAATGCTGCCATGGGATCACAAGAAAACACCCTCCGTCCGGGTGCTTTAATTAACCCATTAATGGAGAAGTTGTGAGTGAGCCGAGCGGCAGCTGGTGCACGGAGGTCAAAGAGCTCGCTTCCCGGTGAGCATGGGTGGCCTTGCTGCTCACACGTGTCCCGTCGAGCCTGCACGGCGGACTTCTCGCGCTCGTCCCTTCTAATCAAACAGCTGCACGCATGCCACCGAGTATGGTTAAATTTCGACATGGTTAATATAATACAATCGTTTGTGATATTAACATGTCAGGTTTTTGTTTCAAAAAGGACTTCGTTGGCTACTAATGTGTGCGCCTCTTCTCAAACTGGACAAATTTTTTTACCACGACATATATGTGCCATGTCATGAAATCATACCAAGTTTCATGTTTTTTGGGTGAGTTTTTGATTTACTAGGATTTAAAAACCGAGATTCTTAATGTTTCGGGACGACGACAAGTTTGTAATTCACTCCCATTCCTTAAATGAGACCTAAACATGCACCCAATGACACGTGTACGATTTCCCACCCATTTTGCTTCACTAGAGTATGTGCTTGTAGTTCAAATTTGAATTATGGAGTACATTAAATGCGTAGAAAACTTAATTAGTAATATATACAATGGCCAAACGAACCCTGAACAGTTTCAAATTTCAGCACGACACTCCTGTTATTCTATGTTGCCTGTAGAAAACAAAGTTCAAGGCGAGAAGAGGCAGCGATTATGATTTCACCCACAAGAGGGGCATGTTTCCCTACCGGAACCACGAGGGTTGCGACAGGCTCCGGTTTGTAAGAGGCTTGTAATATAGCTTCGCCCAAATTGAACAATTATATGTACCACACAATGCCAAGTTTCATGATTTCTTGGTGAGTTTTGGATTTATAGAGATATAAAAACCGAGATTCACAATGTTTGTGGCCAAGCCAGGATGGCGAGACGGTTGAATTCGTTCCCATTCATTCCATGGGACCTAAACATGCACCCCAAGGAAACATGTACATTTTTCTATCCATTTTGCTGCACTGGAGCATGTATTTGAAGTTCAGATTTGAATTATGGACATTAAATGCCTAGGAAACTCAATTAGTGTATAAAAAGGCCAAACAAACCCTGAATAAGTTCAAATTTCAGCACGGATATCCTATCGTTCCATGTTGCCCGTAGAAGAAAATACAAGGCGAAAAGAGGCAGTGATTAAGTTTCGCCCACAAGGGGGACACGTTTCCCGATCGAAACCATGAGGCTTCTTTGAGAGAAGCTCCGGTTTGTAAGAGGCTTGTAATGAAACTTGCGCCAAAATGGACGAAAAAATTCCTCAACATATATGTACCATGTCGTGACACCATGCCAGGTTCACGATTTTCGGGCGAGTTTTGGATTTACGGGGATTTGAAAACCGAGATTCTTCTCACAAAATGTTTTCAAATAGCACACGGTTCACTCACGAAAGCCGTGTGCCTACCAAACCGTGGCCAATGCCCCATCCCCCCTTGCTGTGCGCATGATTAGAGTCGTGTGTTCTGATTGGCTAGAACCCAAAACCCATGGATCGTACATGTGCACTGTTGGATGCTCCCAGATCGAACGGCAACCCTGAGCCCTTTTGACAGCACATGGGTAAGCACTGTGCGCATGCGTCGTGCTAGCTCACGCTTCCTTCTCTACTAGGTTTTCTAAACAGGCTACCGTTTCTTGCCACTCCTCTCATCGGTTTCCCGCCTCTTCTCCCACCGTTTTCCCGCTACCAGTGTCAGTGCTCATTGAAGGCTAGCGGCGACACACCGGCCATGTAAATATCCCACACAGTTTCTAAAAGCACAAATGTGTGTGATAGGAGGGAGTAGTTCCATAGGGTGACCAGCGTGAAACGCCTTAATGGCAAGGAGGCAATTCTTATCAGCAAGGGGCGGCTTCCCATCCACTAGCCTAGTCGAATAGAACGCAGAAGTTAAGCGTGCTCGGGCTAGTGTAGTCCAAGGATGGGTGACTCGGTGGGAAGTTGCATATCTCAAGCTTCATTTAAATGCCATGACACGGTCATTATAGAGATATATTTATCTCTATAGTGACCTATCATGGCAATTATATAAATCTTGGGATCCTTGTTTTGCTAATTTGTAGACTATGTTTTAATGGGTTATTTTTGCTCTAAAAATTAAAGAATGATTGACTTGACCTATCATGGCGATTATATAAACCTACCATGTTTTTATGAGTTATTTTTTGCTCTAAAATATTAAAGAATGATTGACTTGACCTGTCATGGCGATTATATAAACCTAGTATGTTTTTATGGGTTATTTTTTGCTCTAAAAAATTAAAGAATGATTGACTTGACCTGTATGGCGATTATATAAACCATTTTTAGGTTGCATGCAGGGTATAGGGGGCAGGGTGTTCTTCTCGAGCATGTCTCCCTTGTGCGGCTTATAGACGTGGCACATATCTGTGGGCTCCCCAAGGTATATATACTATCCTTTACTGACAATTAGGGGGGCCCACACAATCTGTACCTTTGACCCAACAACGAGAAGGGTTTGACCATGATGGTTTCCTATTGATACTATTAAGGTACACGTGCATTGCACGCATGAGATTTGGTAACCAAATTATGAATAAATACCACACTATAGGATGTAAGCCTTGAGCCATTTATGCATGATGAAGATGTTCGTTTAATTCTTATAGTTCATCTCATCCAAAATCAATTAGTTTTATAAAAATATATATTTTAAGATTCATGGAATTGTGCATTGTAAAGCATAAAGTAAAAACAAAAAGTGATAATCATTTAGAAAAAAAGTTTGGGCAATTAAGATATGGAAGATTCTAGAACAAAGGAGAAGTGCTTGTGTTTTGAGGTTTGTGCATTATGCTTAAGTTCAACCATGGAGTCTTCTAGATTGTACATGTGGCAGAACCTGGTGGAATGTAGATGATATCCAACAACAAGTAGTGCTCGGATTTGCCATCACTGTACCGTCGGATTGGCTTCATCCAATGACCAACTTTCAAAGTTATTCGCACACTATATAGGGGTATAGATATAGATGTGTCCCATGCTAGACCAAATAAAGTTTGAGTGCATGCGTGGGACGACCCCCGCTCCCCTCCGCCGCCTCGAAGTTGGGAAACCGACATCGTACGTATTGAACCAGGCTTGGAGTCGGGTACGGTGTTCGGTTTGTAATGTAGTTGGTGGCCCATCGAAGTTGTGCATTCGGGATTTAAACACATCACACACCACCGGACCCATACATATTTTCAGGCCGCATGCAGTGTATATGGGGTCTTCTGATCGACCACGTCTCCCTTGTGCGGTTTTTTGTGATGACACGCATATCCGTGGGCTCCCCGAGTGTATACATATCATCCCTTTGACCGACAATGAGGGGTATCTGTTGGCCATGAATGGATTCCTCCTAGTTCGTGTTAGGGCCGGTCACCGTCACATGTCGCTCAACCAAAGCTCGAGCTCATGCGTTGTCAGGATTCCCTCCCACATGCTCGGATTGCTGGGTTCGACCTACATCATACCCTGCGTATCTCGTCCTTAACTACCTTTCCTTCATGGTTGTTGTCTGTATCGAGAGGTAGGCACCACATCTAAATTGTACATTATTCTATATTGAAAACACACATCACCCCTTCCCAACATACATCATTTTGGGCCACATGCAAGAGGTGCTGGTTTTGTGGTCCCTCGTGCGATTATTATGATGGTTCAATCTATTGGCCCAAGCGGTTTATCGACAACAACAGCTGTCGTTTGACCAAATGATAGATTCATTGGTCCGTCTTATGGTAGGTCATGGCGACATGCATGTATGACCAAAGTATCAATCATTACGTGCATCCCCCCACTGACACAAAGTGGGAGGTGGTGGGCCAAGCATCCTAGCTAGGTACGACATTATGTCATTATAGATATATCCAAGGGTGCTTTCGGGTTTGCAAGGCAGGTGCCACCAAAGTTATGCATTGTGTATTTAAAGTTTTAAACATCCCCAATATTCCTACATATATTTGGCCACTTCCAGGTTGTTCTTGACTTCTGGCCCCTCTCATCGATCTTCGACGACGCGCCCAACCGTGGGCCCGCGCGGTCAAAGTTGTGCATTGGAATTTTGAACATCACAGACCCCCTTTTCACTCATATATATTTGGGCCACATGCCGGTGTGGCTGTCTTCTGACCCTCTCTAATGTTTTTTTGTTGCAACACGGGTATAATATCTTAATCGTGTGCGATAGAAGTGCATTGTGAATCACCACGCCTGCATAAGCGCGAGCAAAGGTGGAGGTACTGGCTCAACCGTGTGCGATGCAAGTGCGCTATAAAATCACCACGACCGCGCAAGCGCGAGCAAAGGGTGGAGGTACTGGCTTAACCGTGTGCGATGCAAGTGCGCTGTAAAATCACCACGTGTGCAAGCTAAAGGCGGGTAAGTTTATTTGGAAATTAGGACGAACCGTGTGCGATAGACCAGCTAGCTAGAAATATAAAAACAAACTACCCGCCTTGAGCGTTGCAAAAATCGGCGGTTCCGCCACTTTTCTGTATTATCATACACGCATATTGTTATTGGACTGTGCGTGATCTTGGGCACTCCCGCCCCGCATCAATTTCTTTACCCAAATTTTAGTAGCCGCCATACTTCAACCGTTGCCCACACTCCTCCACTACTAACCTTATAGTAAAATTGCAGTAGCCGAGGCATTTGAACCGTCGCCCTCCCTCGTCCACCACCATCTCCGCCCACCATTACTAAAAATTTTAGTAGCCGCGGCGTATGCTCAAACACCCCCACAGTCCCCACCCACCCCTCCCCCCTCGAACCCTAGCTCGGTGCCGGCGCCCCCGCCAACCCCTGCCGGTCTGCCCGTTCCTCCTAGCTTAGATAACAAAGTTCAGGTTACCCAACGATTCCCATACCGTCACCCACTCCCTTGAGTTTTTAGATGAGGCCTGCGGTGTCCCTCCCCGCCAGATCCACATCCCCTGCTCCAGAATGTCGCAACATAAGCTCGACCACGTATCCCGGGGAGCCCGACGAGCGTTCGGCCAATAAGAGGTTTATCATGGCCTCTCCGGTGGACGTTGGCGAGGTGGCTGCCGTTCGCCCCAACCTGTCATTCCCGGAGCAACACGTCGCCGCGGAAGCCGGCAAAGACATTGCCTACGTTGCCATGCCGAAGGCTTCATGTCAGCGGGCTAGCGTATTACTGTATCTCGTCCACAGCGACAGCTTCACGCGGGCCATGTCACAGGTTAAGTGGTCGATCCCCAACCCCTCTGGTTCAACCGTCGTCGATCTATTCGACGGCCCTGCCACTGATCTCCTCCATCAAGCGGTCAAGGATTTGCGATCTTTATATGCCATCGAGCCTATTTTGTCATTTCTGAAGGACACGTTCTACGGCGGCGGCTTGGGATCCTCAATTGCCAAGTCAGATCTCATCGACCACGACCACGACCAAGAGGAGGGCACCCACGAAGGTTCTTCCAAGGTGAGACAACCCATCTGTGACATCAGAGAGCGCACCATCGGTCTGTGCTCTTCCAACTTGAAGGATCACGTCCATGAAATGTGAGGCAACATCCTATCAGCAAATATTACCTTTTCTAGCTTGCTAACTCATACCCTTTGTTGTAGTAGCATTTGCCATGCGGTGCTTTATATGTGTTGTGTTTAATTATTTCAGTGATGCAAAAAGTATTGTTCAATAGGGCTATGTGATGTTTAAGTATGAATTGTCCACTTCAGTTTCACGAATGGCTATATTTGGGTGTTTATAGTGAGTAGATGCCTTGTTTATCTGTATTTGGTTGTTAGGTTGGTTTGAGTGAGCATTTTTCCAGTTATCGAGCAGATGCCTTGTTTATATGTATTTGGTTCTTAGTTTGGTTGAAGTGAGCATTTGTCCAGTTATCAAGCAGATGCCTTGTTTATCTGTATTTGGTTGTTAGGTTGCTTTTTTAGCATTTGTCCAGTTATCAAACAGATGCCTTGTTTATCTGTATCTGCTTGTTAGGTTGGTTGCAGTGAGCATTTGTCCAGTTTTCAAGCATATGCCCTGTTTATCTGTATTTGCTTGTTAGGTTGGTTGTAGTGAGACTCTATCCAGTTTTCAATGGCTATATTTGGTTGTTATACTAGTCATTTATGCCTTGTTTATTTCAGTCATTCACAATGTGTTGTTCATTATGTGCAAGTCGGAACTCTGCTGCTTGATTACATCAATACCAGTTTGAACGGCTATATTTGGTTCCAGTTATTCCTAGTGTAGTTAACACATGCCCTTTATTTCAATTTTACACATTTATCTAGTGTGATGTTTAAGCATTACCTACGTTCTATTCATTTTCAACAATACCAATTTGAATTGCAATATTTGATGGCCGTTAAGCCTGCTGTTGGTAACATTGCCTTCCATTTTATATCTGCTATAACAGCATGCTGAAACCAACACATTCAAGCTATCATTTGGAGATGATGTTGTTTACCTTTGCTATATTTGTTTGATGTTAAGGTTGTTGTACTTATCATGCCTTTCCACTTCTCATGCAGGACAACAATGGGAGTGGCCACCATTTTCCGCCGAGGTTAGCTTCATCCCTCGGCTTGTACTCCCCCCGTCGTTCCATAATGTAGTGCATATAGATCCAGGCCTGGACACTTGTTAGCTTCTAATATTGACTTGTTTCTTGTAGGTACATATGCCCTTGGCAAGGATCCACGCATCGACACTTTTTGCGTATGGGGCAATGAGATATTCAAGAACAAGCATCAAGTGAGGAAACTGATAAGGGTTATTAGCAAAAAGATACGAATGGTGGCAAGAAAATTATTTGTTTATGCTCTATCCAACACAACCGTGAGCTGTAGGATGGTAACTACAAACTCTGCAGCCTTCTCTTTTCACTGCCCATAATGAGTTGTTAGACAACAATGTCTGAATCTTTTTCGTTCGCAGTGGTTCCCGAAGCAGTTCACTCAAGATTACCTCGCAAAGTACATGATTGGTGGACACGCAATGAAGGTTAAAGTATTTCATCTAGATTACAATGAGCATCGAGAAGTCGTAATGAAGACAGTGAAGGATGGACGGGCAACCATCACAAGGGGTTGGCCTAGAGTCGCGCGCGCATTACGCATGGAGGAGGGCACAATATGGGCATTCCGCTTCACATTCTCCAGCAACCAAAATGTCTTTCGCCTCTCTCTTTAGAGTCTTTAGTACAACTGTGGTTCATCATTCTTTACTTGATGCTTCTGTAGTTCTTCAGTATATGTACATGTGCATCGAATTATGCATTCGTGGTTGAATCTATATTTGTAATAAACATGGCTGCATATGAAATAAGCGATTGCCTACTTTCAAATTCAAAACATGTGATTTTTAAATTAGGGATTACACTGCACACGGTTTGCGAAAGCGAAACGTCTGCGATGGACGTGGAGATCGGAAATGTTTCTAGGATCCACATCGTGTGCGATCAATCTGCACTGGACACATGACATCCTCTTGAAAACTGCTTGCGTTAGGCCACCTTGCGCAAATGTTTACCACATAAAAACTGTGTGTGATGGACAGCCTTTGCCACACAGTTTCTTCTATGCACCATGTGTGATGCATTCAATAACGCAAAAGATAAAATTGTTAATATCGCGTGCAATGGCAACGCTATCACAAACGATTTAACAGGGAAAATTGTGTGTGATGTACCTGTGAACGGAAACATTTTCCTTGGAGTGAGTATGTGGGATGTACATACGAACGGAAACGTTTAGCGGGGACTGACTGTGTGGGATGTACTTGCGACCAGAAACAATTTCACTGGTATAATTGTATTTTTAGCTCTACTGTACGTATTACCGTATTTGAGCGCTCGCCGGTCGCACACGACCTCATTTTGCCGAGCGTGTGTGCCAGGAGGGCATATCCCCGACGGTTTCTGGGTTGTGTGGGAGGGACCCCCCTATCGCCCACACTCACTTGGCGACGGTTCCAAATGCCGTCACGGAAAGGGGTTAAAAACCGTTTGTATAACACCGACGCGTACCAATGTTGGATCTATAGTTACTACTCCTAGCCATGAACAAAGCTAAAAAATGGGTTGCTACCTACTAATGAAGTGTTGATTAGATGACATGTATGATTCGAAACACAATTTGGAGTGTGCAGCGATCGATAGACCGACCATGCGCCAAAAGGTACTGATGATCACCAAGTGGGAGGCCTCGAGACATGGGCATCCGAATCCGTAGATGTGTGCAATAGTAATGTTGTCGAGTAGATGCAGCTTGTATGTCGCTAGCTACCCCCACATCATCTGTAGAAACTAGTGCCTGCATTGCATCATCGGGCGATGGGACCGCGTCTCGGTGTGGCGGCTGCCCTCCCCCACCCCACAACAGACGCATGCCCCCCTGGCGCCCTAATGCACTACAAGAAATATGCTAACTTGTGACAATCAATATTGGTCACTGAATGGTCATTGTTTTTCATTTTTTACCTTTTTGTGACCAAAACAATTGGTCAAAAGCTGACCGTCTTTAATGCAACGACCTTCTTTGTGATATGGTCGTAGAAGGTTACGACCAAAATAAAAGGTTGTTGCTTCTACGACCAATTTTTTTGGTCACTGGCGGTCTGCCCAGGCCATATCGGATCCAACGTGGCGAGCTAATGTGGTAAAATTGTGAGCAATTGAATTGGTTGTTGATAAGAATCAACCTGGTCCAATTCGGTGTCTATATGGGCCAAGCCCATTAATTCAACCCATTTAATTTATTTTTTCCCTATGCTTTGATTTGCTAAATGGGCCTGGCCCAACAATTCGGCCTTTTATTTTCTGAGATGCAGCTTTTTATAGTCCATTCTTTTGGGTCTCATTTAGAATCTGAAATTTATATTGATCTTTTTAGAAACGAGTCCAATATAGTTTGGGCCATGGCCTTTTTAGAGCCCAAGTATTCGGTGCAATATAAATTCTGGATGGCCTTTTTACAATCCAATAGTGCTTGTGCCAAGCCCTCTTTTATTTATAGCCAATTTCTCAAATCAGTAATAGTAACAATATTCACCTAAAAAAGTAATAGTAGCAGTACTTCTTTCCCACGTTTAGTAATAAGACAAGTATAGAAAACTTTATCTCACATGTTGCCAGCACAGAACTTTATCTCGCATAACATTATACAATACAACACATATCAATAACTTATCTCCCATCTTCACAAGTACATAACTTCATCTCACACAACATTATACAGAACTGTATCTCCAGGTTCAAAGCACATCAACTTTATCTCACAGGTTCCCCGGAACAAAAGAAGATCACCATCATAGCTCCTAATCAATAAATGATGCAAATAACCTGCACATTCAAAGTTGCATGGGGTTGTGATTCAGTTAAGTGTCCATGGGTGGCACGAATGCGAAGTACAGGCAGCAACAATGTACAACTAGCTAGAGTAGGAGTAGGAGGAGCAGAACCAAACCTTTTTTCTACTAGATTTTGAGGTGTTGGAGATCTCCTGCATAATAGCAGTGAGGACGCTTCACCAATAGAGCAAAACCAAGGACATAACTTACTTCTCCAGATTGCCATTAGCCTTCACGACACACTCATACGTGTCCTGCAAATAATGCCATCCTGAGTTCAACATTAGCCATCCACCTGCCTTTTTAATTAGTAACCATCAGAAAGGATATACAACAAAATAATAAGTTTTGAGGAGCAAATTAGAAACCATCGTCCATTGACTTGTTGATTTGTTTGAAAAGAATTAAACATGATGATTTGTTTGATACACACAGCTCTGTTATACATGAGAGAAAAAAGTAAGAGTGTATCTCACATTGCAAGTAAAGGTACAAAGCATGTGAATTACATCAAATTTTAATTCTTATTCAGCATAACTCATAAATGGTGATGCATAGTAACATACTATCAACTCTATACTCCAACTAAGAACAAACTACCAAGAGGGCCCAAGAACTATATACATTGGTGGTGCGGGCAGTTCATGTACCTCAAGGACGACCATTCTCATGGTGCTGGGGGCCATTGTGGCATGAATCAACGTGCGGTGCGCCTGCTCGCACACGACCAGGTTCGCCACCGACCCTAGAAGGGACAAGTTGCTAGCCATCGTGCTCACCCACACCAAGATCAGCCACACATTCCCGGTGGCCGAAACTTGACATCCTATATATAATTCTTCACCTCCGGACCATTCCGGAACCTCTCGTGACGTCCAGGATCTCATCCGGGACTCCGAACAACTTTCGGGTTTCCGCATACACATATCTCTACAACCCTAGCGTCACCGAACCTTAAGTGTGTAGACCCTACGGGTTCGGGAGACATGCAGACATGACCGAGACGCCTCTCCGGTCAATAACCAACAGCGGGATCTGGATACCCATGTTGGCTCCCACATATTCCACGATGATCTCATTGGATGAACCACGGTGTCGAGGATTCAATCAATCCCGTATGCAATTCCCTTTGTCAATCGGTATGTTACTTGCCCGAGATTCGATCGTCGGTATCCCAATACCTTGTTCAATCTCGTTACCGGCAAGTCTCTTTACTCGTACCGCAATGCATGATCCCGTGACTAACGCCTTAGTCACATAGAGCTCATTATGATGATGCATTACCGAGTGGGCCCAGAGATACCTCTCCGTCACACGGAGTGACAAATCCCAGTCTCGATCCGTGCCAACCCAACAGACACTTTCGGAGATACCCGTAGTGCACCTTTATAGTCACCCAGTTACGTTGTGACGTTTGGCACACCCAAAGCACTCCTACGGTATCCGGGAGTTGCACGATCTCATGGTCTAAGGAAAAGATACTTGACATTGGAAAAGCTCTAGCAAACGAAACTACACGATCTTTTATGCTATGCTTAGGATTGGGTCTTGTCCATCAGATCATTCTCCTAATGATGTGATCCCATTATCAACGACATCCAAATGCCCATAGTCAGGAAACCATGACTATCAGTTGATCAACGAGCTAGTCAACTAGAGGCTTACTAGGGACACGTTGTGGTCTATGTATTCATACATGTATTACGATTTCCGGACAATACAATTATAGCGTGAACAATAGACGATTATCATGAACAAAGAAATATAATAATAACCATTTATTATTGCCTCTAGGGCATATTTCCAACAGTCTCCCACTTGCACTAGAGTCAATAATCTAGTTCACATCGCCATGTGATTAACACTCATAGGTCACATCACCATGTGACCAACATCCAAAGAGTTCACTAGAGTCAACAATCTAGTTCACATCACTATGTGATTAACTCAATGTGTTCTGGTTTGATCATGTTATGCTTGTGAGAGAGGTTATTAGTCAACGGGTCTGAACCTTTCAGATCCGTGTGTGCTTTACGAATATCTATGTCATCTTGTGGATGCTACCACGCGCTATTTGGAGCCATTTCAAATAATTGCTCTACTATACGAATCCGGTTTACTACTCAGAGTCATCCGGATTAGTGTCAAAGTTCGCATCGACGTAACCCTTTACGACGAACTCCTTTTCACCTCCATAATCGAGAAAATTCCATAGTCCACTATATACTAAGGATAAGTTCGAACGCTGTCATGTGATCCATTCCAGGATCACTATTGTACCCCTTGACCAACTCATGGCAAGGCACACTTCATGTGCGGTACACAGCATAGCATACTGTAGAGCCTACGTCTAAAGCATAGGGGACGACCGTCGTCCTTTCTCTCTCTTCTGCTGTGGTCAGGTCTTGAGTCTTACTCAATACTCACACCTTGTAACATAGCCAAGAACTCCTTCTTTGCTGATCTATTTTGAACTCTTTCAAAATCATGTCAAGGTGTGCGTTCTTTGAAAGTATCATCAGGCGTCTTGATCTATCTCTGTAGATCTTGATGCCCAATATGTAAGCAGCTTTATCCAGGTCTTCCTTTGAAAAACTCCTTTCAAACAACCCTTTATGCTTTCCAGAAATTTTACATCATTTCGGATCAACAATATGTCATTCACATATACTTATCAGAAATGTTGTAGCGCTCCCACTCACTTTATTGTAAATACAAGTTTCTAACAAACTTTGTATAAACCCAAAAAACTTTGATCACTCCATCAAAGCGTATATTCTGAATCCGAGATGCTTGCTCTAGTCCTTGGAAGGATCGCTGGAGCTAGCATACCTTTTAGCATCCTTAGGATCGACAAAATCCTTCTGATTGTATCATATACAACCTTTCCTTACGAAAACTGGTAAAGAAACTTGTTTTGACATCCACCTGCCAGATTTCATAAATGCAGCTAATGCTAACATGATTCCGACGGACTTAAGCATCGCTACGGATGGGAAAAACTCATCGTAGTCAACTCCTTGAACTTGTGGAAATACTCTTTGCCACAAGTCGAGCTTCATAGACGGTAACATTACCGTCCACGTCCGTCTTCTTCTCAAAGTTCCATTTATCTCGAATTTCATGGCTTCTAACCATTTGTCGGAATATGGGCCCACCATCGCTTCTCCATGGCTCGTAGGTTCAATATTATCCAACAACATGATATCTCAGACAGGATCACATACCACTCTGAAGTAGCACGCATCCTCGTCGTCCTACGAGGTTTGGTAGTGACTTGATCCGAAGTTTCATGATCACTATCATAAGCTTCCACTTCAATTGGTGTAGGTGCCACAGGAACAACTTCCTGTGCCCTGCTACACACTAGTTGAAGTGACGGTTCAATAACCTTATCAAGTCTCCACCATCCTCCCACTCAATTCTCTCGAGAGAAACTTTTCCTCGAGAAAGGACCCGTTCCTAGAAGCAATTACTTTTGCTTCCAGATCTGAAATAGGAGGTATACCCAACTGTTTTGGGTTCTCTAGGAACGCGTTGAAATTGAGGACAACGTTGGCCATTTGATCTACAATACATAGTGTAAAGATTTTAGACTAAGTTCATGATAATTAAGTTCATCTAATCAAATTATTTAATGAACTCCCACTCAGATGGACATCCCTCTCGTCATCTAAGTGAAACATGATCCGAGTTTAACTAGGCCGTGTCCGATCATCACGTGAGACGGACTAGTCAAGATCGGTGAACATCTCCATGTTGATCGTATCTTCTATACGACTCATGCTCGACCTTTCGGTCCTCCGTGTTCCGAGGCCATGTCTGTACATGTTAGGCTCATCAAGTCAACCAAAGTGTATTGCGTGTGTTCCGAGGCCATGTCTGTACATGCTAGGCTCGTCAACACCCGTTGTATTCGAACGTTAGAATCTATCACACCCGATCATCACGTGGTGCTTCGAAACAACGAACCTTCGCAATGGTGCACAGTTAGGGTGAACACTTTCTTGAAATTATTATAAGGGATCATCTTACTTATTACCGTCATTCTAAGCAAATAAGATGCAAAAACATGATAAACATCACATGCAACCAATTAGTGAGATGATATGGCCAATATCATCATGCTCCTTTGATCTCCATCTTCGGGGCACCATGATCATCTTCGTCACCGGCATGACACCATGATCTTCATCATCATGATCTCCATCATTGTGTCTTTATGAAGTCGTCACGCCAACGATTACTTCTACTTCTATGGCTAACGCGTTTAGCAACAAAGTAAAGTAATTTACATGGCGTTATTCAATGACACGCAGGTCATGCAAAATAATAAAGACAACTCCTATGGCTCCTGCCGGTTGTCATACTCATCGACATGCAAATCGTGATTCCTATTACAAGAATATGATCAATCTCATACATCACATATATCATTCATCACATCTTCTGGCCATATCACATCACATAACATATGCTGCAAAAACAAGTTAGACGTCCTCTAATTGTTGTTTCAAGTTTTTACGTGGTTTGTAGGTTTCTATCAAGAACGTTTCTTACCTACGTATGACCACAACGTGATTTGCCAATTTCTATTTACCCTTCATAAGGACCCTTTTCATCGAATCCGTTCCGACTAAAGTAGGAGAGACAGACACCCGCTAGCCACCTTATGCAACTAGTGCATGTCAGTCGGTGGAACCTGTCTCACGTAAGCGTACGTGTAAGGTCGGTCCGGGCCGCTTCATCCTACAATGCCGCCGAAACAAGAAAAGACTAGTACCGACAAGAAGAATTGGCAAACTCAACGCCCACAACTGCTTTGTGTTCTACTCGTGCATAGTAACTACGCATAAACCTGGCTCTGATACCACTGTTGGGAATCGTAGCATAATTTAAAATTTTCCTACGCTCACCAAGATGCATCTATGGAGTCTACTAGCAACGAGGGGAAAGGAGTGCATCTACATACCCTTGTAGATCGCGAGCGGAAGCATTCCAATGAACGTGGATGACGGAGTCGTACTCGCCGTGATCCAAATCACCGATGACCGAGTGCCGAACGGACGGCACCTCCGCGTTCAACACATGTACGGTGCAGTGACGTCTCCTCCTTCTTGATCCAGCAAGGGGGAAGGAGAGGTTGATGGAGATCCAGCAGCACGACGGCGTGGTGGTGGATGTAGCGGGTCTCGGCAGGGCTTCGCCGAGCTTCTGCGAGACGGAGAGGTGTAACAGAGGGAGAGGGAGGCGCCCAAGGCTGTATTTTGCTGCCCTCCCTCCCCCCTTTATATAGGCCCCCTGGGGGGGGCGCCGGCCCTGGAGATGGGATCTCAAGGGGGGGGCGGCGGCCAAATGGGGGAAAGGGGGTGCCTTGCCCCCCAAGGCAAGTGGGAAGCTCCCCCCTAGGGTTCCCAACCCTAGGCGCATGGGGGGAGGCCCATGAGGGGGCTCCCAGCCCACTAGGGGCTGGTTCCCTTCCCACTTCAGCCCACGGGGCCCTCCGGGATTGGTGGCCCCACCCGGTGGACCCTCGGGACCCTTCCGGTGGTCCCGGTACAATACCGGTAACCCCCGAAACTTTCCCGGTGGCCGAAACTTGACTTCCTATATATAATTCTTCACCTCCGGACCATTCCGGAACCTCTCGTGACGTCCGGGATCTCATCCGGGACTCCGAACAACTTTCGGGTTTCCGCATACATATATCTCTACAACCCTAGCGTCACCGAACCTTAAGTGTGTAGACCCTACGGGTTCGGGAGACATGCAGACATGACCGAGACGCCTCTCCGGTCAATAACCAACAGCGGGATCTGGATACCCATGTTGGCTCCCACATGTTCCACGATGATCTCATCGGATGAACGACGGTGTCGAGGATTCAATCAATCCCGTATGCAATTCCCTTTGTCAATCGGTATGTTACTTGCCCGAGATTCGATCGTCGGTATCCCAATACCTTGTTCAATCTCGTTACCGGCAAGTCTCTTTACTCGTACCGCAATGCATGATCCCGTGACTAACGCCTTAGTCACATAGAGCTCATTATGATGATGCATTACCGAGTGGGCCCAGAGATACCTCTCCGTCACACGGAGTGACAAATCCCAGTCTCGATCCGTGCCAACCCAACAGACACTTTCAGAGATACCCGTAGTGCACCTTTATAGTCACCCAGTTACGTTGTGACGTTTTGCATACCCAAAGCACTCCTACGGTATCCGGGAGTTGCACGATCTCATGGTCTAAGGAAAAGATACTTGACATTGGAAAAGCTCTAGCAAAGGAAACTACATGATCTTTTATGCTATGCTTAGGATTGGGTCTTGTCCATCACATCATTCTCCTAATGATGTGATCCCGTTATCAATGACATCTAATGTCCATAGTCAGGAAACCATGACTATCTGTTGATCAACGAGCTAGTCAACTAGAGGCTTACTAGGGACACGTTGTGGTCTATGCATTCACACATGTATTACGATTTCCGGACAATACAATTATAGCATGAACAATAGACAATTATCATGAACAAAGAAATATAATAATAACCATTTATTATTGCCTCTAGGGCATATTTCCAACAGTCTCCCACTTGCACTAGAGTTAATAATCTAGTTACATTGTGATGAATCGAACACCCATTGCGTCCTGGTGTTGATCATGTTTTGCTCTAGGGAGAGGTTTAGTCAACGGATCTGCTACATTCAGGTCCGTATGTACTTTACAAATATCTATGTCTCCATTTTGAACACTTTCACGAATGGAGTTGAAGCGACGCTTGATATGCCTGGTCTTCCTGTGAAATTTGGGCTCCTTCGCAAGGGCAATAGCTCCAGTGTTGTCACAGAAGAGAGTCATCGGGCCCGACGCGTTGGGAATCACCCCTAGGTCGGTAATGAACTCCTTCATCCAGACTGCTTCCTGTGCTGCCTCTGAGGCTGCCATGTACTCCGCTTCACATGTAGATCCCGCCACAACGCTTTGCTTGCAACTGCACCAGCTTACTGCTCCTCCATTCAGAATATACACGTATCCGGTTTGTGACTTCGAGTCATCCAGATCTGTGTCGAAGCTAGCGTCGACGTAACCCTTTACGACGAGCTCTTCGTCACCTCCATAAACGAGAAACATATCCTTAGTCCTCTTCAGGTACTTCAGGATATTCTTGACCGCTGTCCAGTGTTCCATGCCGGGATTACTTTGGTACCTTCCTACCAAACTTACGGCAAGGTTTACATCAGGTCTGGTACACAGAATGGCATACATAATAGACCCTATGGCCGAGGCATAGGGGATGACACTCATCTTTTCTATATCTTCTGCCGTGGTCGGGCATTGAGCCGTGCTCAATTGCACACCTTGCAATACAGGCAAGAACCCCTTCTTGGACTGATCTATACTGAACTTCTTCAATATCTTGTCAAGGTATGTACTCTGTGAAAGACCAATGAGGCGTCTTGATCTATCTCTATAGATCTTGATGCCTAATATATAAGCAGCTTCTCCAAGGTCCTTCATTGAAAAACACTTATTCAAATAGGCCTTTATACTTTCCAAGAATTCTATATCATTTCCCATCAATAGTATGTCATCCACATATAATATGAGAAATGCTACAGAGCTCCCACTCACTTTCTTGTAAACACAGGCTTCTCCATAAGTCTGTGTAAACCCAAACGCTTTGATCATCTCATCAAAGCGAATGTTCCAACTCCGAGATGCTTGCACCAGCCCATAGATTGAGCGCTGGAGCTTGCATACTTTGTTAGCATTCTTAGGATCGATAAAACCTTCCGGCTGTATCATATAGAACTCTTCCTTAAGGAAGCCGTTAAGGAATGCCGTTTTGACGTCCATCTGCCATATTTCATAATCATAGTATGCGGCAATTTCTAACATGATTCGGACGGACTTCAGCTTTGCTATGGGTGAGAAAGTCTCATCGTAGTCAACCCCTTGAACTTGTCGATAACCCTTAGCGACAAGTCGAGCTTTGTAGATGGTCACATTACCATCTGCGTCCGTCTTCTTCTTAAAGATCCATTTGTTTTCTATGGCTCGCCGCTCATCGGGCAAGTCAGTCAAAGTCCATACTTTGTTTTCATACATGGATTCTATCTCGGATTTCATGGCTTCTAGCCATTTGTCGGAATCCGGGCCTGCCATCGCTTCTTCATAGTTCGAAGGTTCACCGTTGTCTAACAAGATGATTTCCAGGACAGGGTTGCCGTACCACTCTGGTGCGGAACGTGTCCTTGTGGACCTACAAAGTTCAGTAACTTGATCTGAAGCTTCATGATCATCATCATTAACTTCCTCCCCAGTCGGTGTAGGCACCACAGGAACATTTTCCCGCGCTGCGCTACTTTCCGGTTCGGAAGGGGTGACTATCACCTCATCAAGTTCCACTTTCCTCCCACTCAATTCTTTCGAGAGAAACTCCTTCTCCAGAAAGGACCCGTTCTTGGCAACGAAGATCTTGCCTTCGGATCTGAGGTAGAAGGTATACCCAATAGTTTCCTTAGGGTATCCTATGAAGACGCATTTTTCCGACTTGGGTTCGAGCTTTTCAGGTTGAAGTTTCTTGACATAAGCATCGCATCCCCAAACTTTTAGAAACGACAGCTTAGGTTTCTTCCCAAACCATAATTCATACGGTGTTGTCTCAACGGATTTCGACGGAGCCCTATTTAAAGTGAATGCGGCAGTCTCTAAAGCATAACCCCAAAATGAGAGCGGTAAATCGGTAAGAGACATCATAGATCGCACCATATCCAATAGAGTGCGATTACGACGTTCGGACACACCATTTCTCTGAGGTGTTCCAGGCGGCGTGAGTTGTGAAACTATTCCACATTTCCTTAAGTGTGTACCAAATTCGTGACTTAAATATTCTCCACCACGATCTGATCGTAAGAATTTTATTTTCCTGTCTTGTTGATTCTCAACTTCACTCTGAAATTCCTTGAACTTTTCAAAGTTTTCAGGCTTGTGTTTCATTAGGTAGACATACCCATATCTACTTAAATCATCAGTGAGAGTGAGAACATAACGATATCCTCCGCGAGCCTCAACACTCATTGGACCGCACACATCGGTATGTATGATTTCCAATAAGTTGGTTGCTCGCTCCATTGTTCCGGAGAACGGAGTCTTGGTCATCTTACCCCTGAGGCATGGTTCGCATGTGTCAAATGATTTGTAATCAAGAGACTCCAAAAGTCCATCTGCATGGAGCTTCTTCATGCGCTTGACACCAATGTGACCAAGGCGGCAGTGCCACAAGTATGTGGGACTATCGTTATCAACTTTACATCTTTTGGTATTCACACTATGAACATGTGTAACATCACATTCGAGATTCATCAAAAATAAACCATTGACCAGCGGGGCATGACCATAAAACATATCTCTCAAATAAATAGAACAACCATTATTCTCGGATTTAAATGAGTAGCCATCTCGAATTAAACGAGATCCAGATACAATGTTCATGCTCAAAGCTGGCACTAAATAACAATTATTGAGGTTTAAAACTAATCCCGTGGGTAGATGCAGAGGTAGCGTGCCGACGGCGATCACATCGACCTTGGAACCATTCCCGACGCGCATCGTCACCTCGTCCTTCGCCAGTATCTGTTTATTCCGTAGTTCCTGTTTTGAGTTACAAATATGAGCAACCGCACCGGTATCAAATACCCAGGAGCTACTACGAGTACTGGTAAGGTACACATCAATTACATGTATATCACATATACCTTTGGTGTTGCCGGTCTTCTTCTTGTCCGCTAAGTATTTGGGGCAGTTCCGCTTCCAGTGACCACTTCCCTTGCAATAAAAGCACTCAGTCTCGGGCTTGGGTCCATTCTTTGACTTCTTCCCAGTAACTGGTTTACCGGGCGCGGCAACTCCCTTGCCGTCCTTCTTGAAGTTCTTCTTACCCTTGCCCTTCTTGAACTTAGTGGTTTTATTCACCATCAACACTTGATGTTCTTTTCTGATCTCCCCTTCCGCTGATTTCAGCATTGAATATACCTCAGGAATGGTCTTTTCCATCCCCTGCATATTGTAGTTCATCACAAAGCTCTTGTAGCTTGGTGGAGGCGACTAGAGGATTCTGTCAATGACCGCGTCATCCGGGAGATTAACTCCCAGCTGAGACAAGCGGTTGTGCAACCCAGACATTCTGAGTATGTGCTCACTAACAGAACTGTTCTCCTCCATTTTACAGCTGAAGAACTTGTCGGAGACATCATATTTCTCGACCCGGGCATGAGCTTGGAAAACTAATTTCAGCTCCTCGAACATCTCATATGCTCCATGTTTCTCAAAACGCTTTTGGAGACCCGGTTCTAGGCTGTAAAGCATGCCGCACTGAACGAGGGAGTAATCATCAACACGTGATTGCCAAGCGTTCATAGAGTCTTGGTTCTGTGGGATTGGTGCATCACCTAGCGGTGCTTCTAAGACATAATATTTCTTGGCTACTATGAGGATGAGCCTCAGGTTCCGGACCCAGTCCGTATAGTTGCTGCCATCATCTTTCAGCTTGGTTTTCTCTAGGAACGCGTTGAAATTGAGGACAACGTTGGCCATTAGATCTACAAGACATAGTGTAAAGATTTTAGACTAAGTTCATGATAATTAAGTTCATCTAATCAAATTATTTAATGAACTCCTACTCAGATAGACATCCCTCTCGTCATCTAAGTGAAACATGATCCGAGTTTAACTAGGCCGTGTCCGATCATCACGTGAAACGGACTAGTCAAGATCGGTGAACATCTCCATGTTGATCGTATCTTCTATACGACTCATGCTCGACCTTTCGGTCCTCCGTGTTCCGAGGCCATGTCTGTACATGCTAGGCTCGTCAAATCAACCTAAGTGTATTGCGTGTGTTCCGAGGCTATGTCTGTACATGCTAGGCTCGTCAACACCCGTTGTATTCGAACGTTAGAATCTATCACACCCGATCATCACGTGGTGCTTCGAAACAACGAACCTTCGCAACGGTGCACAGTTAGGGTGAACACTTTCTTGAAATTATTATAAGGGACCATCTTACTTACTACCGTCGTTCTAAGCAAATAAGATGCAAAAACATGATAAACATCACATGCAATCAATTAGTGACATGATATGGCCAATATCATCATGTTCCTTTGATCTCCATTTTCGGGGCACCATGATCATCTTCGTCACCGGCATGACACCATGATCTCCATCATTGTGTCTTTATGAAGTCGTCACGCCAATGATTACTTCTACTTCTATGGCTAACGCGTTTAGAAACAAAGTAAAGTAATTTACATGGCGTTATTCAATGACACGCAGGTCATGCAAAATAATAAAGACAACTCCTATGGCTCCTGCCAGTTGTCATACTCATCGACATGCAAATCGTGATTCCTATTACAAGAATATGATCAATCTCATACATCACATCTTCTGGCCATATCACATCACATAACATATGCTGCAAAAACAAGTTAGACGTCCTCTAATTGTTGTTGCAAGTTTCTACGTGGTTTGTAGGTTTCTATCAAGAACGTTTCTTACCTACGTATGACCACAACGTGATTTGCCAATTTCTATTTACCCTTCATAAGGACCCTTTTCATCGAATCCGTTCCGACTAAAGTAGGAGAGACAGACACCCGCTAGCCACCTTATGCAACTAGTGCATGTCAGTCGGTGGAACATGTCTCACGTAAGCGTACGTGTAAGGTCGGTCCGGGCCGCTTCATCCTACAATGCCGCCGAAACAAGAAAAGACTAGTAGCGGCAAGAAGAATTGGCAAATTCAACGCCCACAACTGCTTTGTGTTCTACTCGTGCATAGTAACTACGCATAAACCTGGCTCTGATACCACTGTTGGGAATCGTAGCATAATTTAAAATTTTCCTACGCTCACCAAGATGCATCTATGGAGTCTACTAGCAACGAGGGGAAAGGAATGCATCTACATACCCTTGTAGATCGCGAGCGGAAGCGTTCCAATGAACGTGGATGACGGAGTCGTACTCGCCGTGATCCAAATCACCGATGACCGAGTGCCGAACGGACGGCACCTCCGCATTCAACACACGTACGGTGCAGCGACGTCTCCTCCTTCTTGATCCAGCAAGGGGGAAGGAGAGGTTGATGGAGATCCAGCAGCACGACGGCGTGGTGGTGGATGTAGCGGGTCTCGGTAGGGCTTCACCGAGCTTCTGCGAGACGGAGAGGTGTAACAGGGGGAGAGGGAGGCGCCCAAGGCTGTATTTTGCTGCCCTCCCCCCTTTATATAGGCCCCCTGGGGGGGGCGCCGGCCCTGGAGATGGGATCTCAAGGGGGGGGGGGGGGCGGCGGCCAAAGGGGGGAAAGGGGGTGCCTTGCCCCCCAAGGCAAGTGGGAAGCTCCCTCCCCTAGGGTTTCCAACCCTAGGCGCATGGGGGGAGGCCCATGAGGGGGCGCCCAGCCCACTAGGGGCTGGTTCCCTTCCCACTTCAGCCCACGGGGCCCTCCGGGATAGGTGGCCCCACCCGTTGGACCCCCGGGACCCTTCCGGTGGTCCCGGTACAATACTGGTAACCCCCGAAACTTTCCCGGTGGCCGAAACTTGACTTCCTATATATAATTCTTCACCTCCGGACCATTCCGGAACCTCTCGTGACGTCCGGGATCTCATCCGGGACTCCGAACAACTTTCGGGTTTCCGCATACATATATCTCTACAACCCTAGCGTCACCGAACCTTAAGTGTGTAGACCCTACGGGTTCGGGAGACATGCAGACATGACCGAGACACCTCTCCGGTCAATAACCAACAGCGGGATCTGGATACCCATGTTGGCTCCCACATGTTCCATGATGATCTCATCGGATGAACCACGGTGTCGAGGATTCAATCAATCCCGTATGCAATTCCCTTTGTCAATCGGTATGTTACTTGCCCGAGATTCGATCGTCGGTATCCCAATACCTTGTTCAATCTCGTTACCAGCAAGTCTCTTTACTCGTACCGCAATGCATGATCCCGTGACTAACGCCTTAGTCACATAGAGCTCATTATGATGATGCATTACCGAGTGGGCCCAGAGATACCTCTCCGTCACACGGAGTGACAAATCCCAGTCTCGATCCGTGCCAACCCAACAGACACTTTCGGAGATACCCGTAGTGCACCTTTATAGTCACCCAGTTACGTTGTGACGTTTGGCATACCCAAAGCACTCCTACGGTATCCGGGAGTTGCACGATCTCATGGTCTATGGAAAAGATACTTGACATTGGAAAAGCTCTAGCAAACGAAACTACACGATCTTTTATGCTAGACTTAGGATTGGGTCTTGTCCATCACATCATTCTCCTAATGATGTGATCCCGTTATCAATGACATCTAATGTCCATAGTCAGGAAACCATGACTATCTGTTGATCAACGAGCTAGTCAACTAGAGGCTTACTAGGGACCGTTGTGGTCTATGCATTCACACATGTATTACGATTTCCGGACAATACAATTATAGCATGAACAATAGACAATTATCATGAACAATAGACAATTATCATGAACAAAGAAATATAATAATAACCATTTATTATTGCCTCTAGGGCATATTTCCAACAACCCACACCAAGATCAGCCACACATTTGTCCACCGCGGGGGAGATCACCGCTGCCGAGACCACCACCCGTGCGCCGAGCAGCAGAACTGCAATGAAGCACAAACATAGTGCGTCGTACTGTGACAACCCTAAAGTAATGCTCGTAATTGGTTGCATGTGTGAGCATAAATGCATCATGTTTAAATTCCAAAGAATTTGAAATGGAGATGATAAAACCCTGGCACCAGAATAACTCAAATAGGTTCAACAAAAATATTTTCAATGAACTCAAAATGTCCTTATAATTTATGGAAAAAGGTGAAAGCCTCTACCAGAGATGATGCATATTTTTCCAGGACATTTTGGTCATTGAATTAAATCATAATAATATTTGAGTTGGATTTTAAAGTTTACCATTAAATATTGGTTGCTCCAAATATTCTGAAATTTGTTGTGTGGTTTGAAAATAATTCAAATATGCCCCACAAAAATTTACAGAATTAACCAAAGTGTTTTGGTTGGTATTTTATTTACAAAACATAAAGCAGAAATTAGAAAACAGAAAATAAATAAAAGAGAGAGAGAGGGAGAGCGTGAGAGAGAGAGAGAAGGACTTACCAGGCGCCCCAGCCCAGCCCAGCAGAGGCCCAGCCCACTAGCCTCTACCAGCCACCACCAACCTCCCGCCAGGAGGACAGCGCGCGCGTGCCCCCCGCGCATGAGCACGCGCCCCGCCACCTCCTGCTTGCCGCCGAGGGCCTGGACACGTGGATGACTCTCCCCGGTGACATCCCGATCACTCTAACTCTCACTCCCAACCTCAGTCTCTTCCCCGCCTCTGGACGCCACATCCGACCGACGGCATCACCGCCGCTCGTCATTGCCGTAACCAACGCCACCGCCCTGCCTCCCTGATAACCCACAAGTGTAGGGGATCAGTTGTAGCCTCTTTTGATAAGTAAGAGTGTCGAACCCAATGAGGATCTAAAGGTAGAAAAAAAATATTCCCTCAAGTTCTATCAACCACCGATATAACTCTACGCACGCTTAACGTTAGAACAAGTATGAAACTAGAAGTACTTTGTAGGTGTTGTAGGATAGGTTTGCAAGATAATAAAGAGCACGTAATTGAAAACTAGGGGCTGTTTAGATAAATAAAAAATTAAGTTAGTATAGCGAGTGTGGAAATGTGGTGGTAGGAGTTGCGGAATTGTCCCGAAGCAATTGACTACGTTACTAGACCGATAGCAAGTTTTTATGTGGGAGAGGCCACTGCTAGCAAGTCATCCCTTACTTGGAATTCTATGAACTTATGATTGGAACTGTTAGCAAGCATCCGCAACTACTAACATTCATTAAGGTAAAACCCAACCATGCCTTAAGATATATTGGCCCCCCTTCAATCACGTATGCATCAATTTCTATGCTAGGCTGAAGCTGCTGTCACCCTTGCCCTCCAATACATAGTCCTATAAACATACAATTAACCCTATGGCGTGATCCACACGCGTGCTCATATGATGGGCACGAAATGACAACAACATAACCACAAGAAAATTAAACCAATCATAGCAATTCACCAATCACCGATAGGACAACAAAAATCTACTCAAGCATCATAGGATGGTAACACATCATTGGATAATAATATGAAGCATAAAGCACCATGTTCAAGTAGAGGGTACATCGGGTTGCGGGAGAGTGGACCACTGAATAAGATGAGGGAAGGTGATGAAGATGTTGGGGAAGATGATGGAGGTGTTTGTGTAGATCGTCGTCACACGATGAATGCCCCGATGGCGTTCCGGTGCCACCGGGAGAGAGGGGGAGAGAGCCCCCTCCTTATTCTTCCTTGACACCCCCCTAGATGGGAGGAGGGTTTCCCCTCTGGTCCATGACCTCCATGGTGGCAGAGGGGCGGGAGCCCTTCCGAGATTGGATCTATCTCTCTGTTTCTATTCTGTTTCGCAACCCCTGTTTCTGGCCTTTCACCATTTCTTAAATTCCAGGAGATCCGTAACACCGATTGGGTTGAAATTTTAATAAGATTTTTATCCAGATATAAGATTCCTTGCGGTCCAAGGAAACCTCCAACCGACCTTCGGCATGGTCACGAGCCTTCCACGTGCACCCCTATGTCTTGTGGCCCCCTCGGGCATCGTCTCATGTTGATTCCGCTTCCCAAAAATCACATATATTCCAAAAAAATCTCCGTTAATTTTTATCGCATTTGGACTCCGTTTGATATGGATTTTCTGTGAAACAAAGAACATGCAACAAAAAGGAACTGGCACTGGGCACTTGATCAATATGTTAGTCCCAAAAATTGATTTGAAATGTTGCCAAAAGTATATGAAAGTTTTGAAACATTGGCATGAAACAATAAAAAGATTTAGATACGTGATACATTTCCAACATATCTATAATGTTTTATTGTTCAATGATGTTATATTATCATGCTTGGATGTTTTACATTCATTTTATAGCAACTTTATATCATTTTTTGGGACTAACCTATTGACATAGTGCCCAGTGCCAGTTGCTATTTTCTGCTTGTTTTTTACTTCGCAGAAAATCAATACCAAACGGAGTCCAAACACAGCGAAACTTTTTGGAGAATTTTTCTGGACCAGACACTACAAAAAAATACACTTCCATGATGATACATGTTTGTCGCAGTAGGTCACGTTTTCTGTCATGCATGTACATCCATGGCGATTTTATGACAGAATCAAGATAGTCATACCGGTGCTGTCGTAGAAGTGTTCCATGACATTACCAAAATTATCATCACGAAAGTGTCCACTTCCATGACGATAAATCGCGCGTCATAGAAGTGCTTTCATCAAGGGTGACCGACACGTGGCATCGACCGTAACGGGTCGCCGTTAAGCTATCGGGTCCGGTTTTGGATCTGATAACCCGTTAACAGCCTGGACCAATGGGGGATTTTCCACGTGTAAAATTCTCATTGGCTGGAGGAAACATGTGTTGGCTCAATGTTCGGACCGATGTCATCCACTCATTGGACAGGAGGCGCCTATGATACGTCGACACGTGGCACGGCCCAACAGAGGCCCATTCTGGTGAAAAGGCCGGCCCAGCTAAAGGCCCACCATGTTTTTTCAGACACTAGTGGGCTGGCCCGTTAACAGCCTGCCATGTTTTGGGGTCAAATTGAGGCCCATACCAGATCAGGCCCGTTCACAGCCTACTGTGTTTTGGGCCAAATTATGGCCCATATCGGATCAGGCCCGTTAACAGGCCACTGTTCTTTTGGGCCCATACTAAGACAAGTTTGTATTTCAGCCTGTTAAATGCCCGTTTACCAGTTCGGCCCGATAATAGTTTCGGCCTCTTAGGGGCCCATGGTGCATCTGGGACGTTGTCGGTCTGTTTTAACTTTAGGCCATTTAACGGCCCATGCAGAAACTGGGCTATTTCTTGTCCGAAGTAACTTTAGGCCTCTTAACGGCCCGTAGTCTTCATGGACAAATTTCAGCTCAACTGGCCTATCGGCCTGTTAATGGCCCGTGTAACAGTTGGGACTAATTACAGCCCGTGTTGAACCGGCCTGCTTACAGCCCATCTGATAATGGCCTGTGACACTTTTAGGCCTATGGCCCGCGTAGATACCGGCCTGCTTAAAGCCCATAATTTTATTGGGCCAAACAAGCCCGAGATATATTTTGGCCTGTTAACTGCTCATCCTATTTGGGCCAAACATGGGCCTTAGGCAGTTTTGGCCTGTATTGGCCCATGAATTTTTTGGCTTAACGCTAGCCCAATCTAGGTTTTAGCCTGTTAAAAGCCCATGGTATTCTCTAGCCCAGCTGGACAGAACTTTACTCGGCCTGTTAAAGGCGGGAAACAACTACAGGTTTAGACCTGCTAATGGCCCAAGATGATTATAGGCCCAGGTTTTGGCCCATATGAGTAACGGGCCGACCTGAAGACCGACAACACTGAGATCCACTGAACCTTCCGGCCTAAATTACAACATATCGACCAAGAATAAACCTAGACTATACAACAAAGAAATTACAGCATATTACATCCCCTCGGCATCAAAGTTCGCCGCCAGTGATAATAAAGGGCAACCAGACAGCAGATTACATAAACTGGGCAGGTCGCCACCAGTGGAAGTTAACAGGCGGACAAAATAATAGACAGAACCGACAGCACTTCAACACAGTTCAAGAAAGGTTAGCCCGGCCCAGGAGCTGCAGCGCAAGCAGCTTAGCAACCTGATGAGCCTGCGCTTCTTTGACGCTCATATCCACCAACTTAAGCTGCATAGCATCAATAAACTTCCTGTACTTACGGTTAATCTTGCATAGAGATTGGAGTTCCAGTCGTATTTGAGCGGAAGCATGTATTTCTGCTTGAATTTCAGACTGAAGAAGTCGAACAGATTCAGGCGGCGACTTCATCGAGCTTGTGTCACTGAGTAAGTTTGACACTACATCAAGATGTGACTTCGTGGTTGTATCCCTACCCTCAATATGTGTTGCCTTCTCCTCTGGAATATGTGTTAGAGGGACAAACAATGGGTTCGTCTCACTATCATTGTGGCAGTTCTTCCTAGCAGCAGTGTTGTCACCCTGAAAGAGAAACAAGTAGGTAGATAACTGGTTTTGCACGTATAAGCATCAACGCTGTCAATTCATCTCATTTCTTTGTCAGAAATAAAGAGACACGGTTTAAAATAGCATTAACATAATAGGCATTGTTCATAGTTAAGACGACAGGAAATGGCATTGTGCAGGAGCGGCCAGCTTCACCAGACCACTGGATTACAGATCAAGAACACAAGCATAGATGTAGTTCTAAACAACGTATAAGCATGAATGGTGAGTGCACTGTCAATTTATACCATTTCAGAT
Source organism: Triticum aestivum (assembly GCF_018294505.1). Lineage (NCBI taxonomy): Eukaryota > Viridiplantae > Streptophyta > Magnoliopsida > Poales > Poaceae > Triticum > Triticum aestivum. The sequence goes on along the minus strand of NC_057802.1, from coordinate 484,797,466 downwards.
TGGTAAATAAAGAGACACGATTTAAATAACATTAATATAATATGGCATTGTTCATAGTTGAGACATAGCAGGATATGACATTGTGCTGTTGTTGGTAGTCTCACCACACCACTGGATTACAAATCAAGAACACAAGCATACACATAGTGCTAAATAAGATAACTTGCTATGTTTAGTTTAATTTACATGGTACGAATAAGGAACTAGATTGTACAACTAAAGACTGAAATTGAGAAGGACAAACTTATGTTTATGTACTTCTACTTTATAAACTTTGAACAAGCAATTTGATGCAGACGACAAAAATAAACAACATTTGCACTCATAGCTATCCAAATATAAACAACAAAGTTTGAAGGCTCGAGGAGGACAAACTTACATTAGTAGTGAAGACAGGCTCTATAAAGGCCTTGTCCATATTGATGGGGGGGGCAATTCAAGAAGTTTACCGCACACTCTTCTTCAAGAGTCTTGCCTTTATTCTACATTTTGTTAAGAGTAAATATAGATGTGAAAATATAGGAACAAATGGCGATTATTTAACTTAAGATGCAGAGTACAAATGTAAATACAGCATACAGGCAGAAGGCACTGACAAGAGCAATGCGGAGCTAAACTTCTTCAGTAACATTGGTTTTATTCAATATTTTGGCAAGAGTAAATGTAGATCTGATGTGTAGAAAAATGGAGGACAAGGGAAAATAAGCTGCAAAGTGTACATGAAGAACGAGCTGACAAATATAAGTACAGTGATGAAGGACAACAGATACTTACAAGAACAATGCAGAACTAAATTTCTTCATAGGCATTGGGTTTATTCTACATTAATTTAAGCATTAATATAGATCTAATAATTTGGAGCGAACAGTGGATAAGCAATCTATAATGCACAATGATGTCACATAATCCACCAGGTATGAATGTAAGGATAGCGATAGGACAATAGGTACTCACAAGAGCAAAGCAGCGACCAGCATAGTTGCGATATCCTAGGTTTTGCGGCGCTGGTTCTATCGCCAATATACGTCGGGTGCTATGTGATTTCTCCGGTAGTACCACCTTTTTGAAGGACTTTGCTTGTACTCCTTCAGGTTCTGTAATCACCCTCTTCCTTTTGGATGTCTGAAACACAAGAACATCATTTGAATGGAAAAACATGGTATGACGACAAATGGAATAGGTGTTGATAATGGATGGGCATGGCATCTTCACATATATCATGAGTAAACTAAGCAGATGGCGGTGCAACGAAGCAAAAGAAATGCAAGACACCTTATGCAAGATATGTGCAACCAATAAAACCTTGCCAAATTAGAACATGCACCTTATTGGGTGAACAGGATAGGCCATCTGCCTTTGACTCCTTGAGCTCAGAATAGTCATTAGGATCATATTCTGAATACGAATCTATAGGTCGGGAGCATGTGGGTTTCATTGCATCCAGAGTGGACCTCAATCCCTTGATGCCAAGTTTGTTACCCATTGAACTGTTCCGCAATATTCTTCTGATGTGCGCATTCTTATATTCATTGTGATTACGTACAATATCTGTAAAGCATGAAAACACAAATAGTAGTGAGATTATCTTTGTAATGCAGAGGATATTGTAATATAATAGAGGCTCCCTGTAAACCCTTGTGTGCTATCACTGGATTCTGATGAGAGAGCCCATGTGTGCTGTAATATGGTGACTAGATTAATATAATCTGGCACAACTACACAAAAAATAAGCTCCCTGTTGGGGGCCCCAGATGTAAGGATAGTTGGCAGACGATAGGTTCATAATATACCGTATAGAAAGTTTATTGCCAAACCATGATAACGAGAGCGCAGAGCCAGTAGGCAGATCGTAGTGTAGATAATAGGGGTACACCATAACCACCATAAATAAATCGGGAAAGCGGAACTGGCTGGAAAACATAGGGTTTTGCCGCTACTAATATGCAGCCTATCGATCACCTACAGGCCAGCTCTATTCATCTGAAGGCGCACACTGTTACTATCAGTTTATTCTATCAAAGACCGCGCGGCTCCCACCATTTCCGGGGTATTATGGCAGACCAACTCGAAGTGCGAAATCATTTAGCAGAACCGGCCCAATAGAGGTGTCGACCGCAGATGTCCCTGCTCCCCTTCCTGACAAGGAACATACTGTGCTTACTAAAGAAGAACAGAAGAGGAACATGTTAAAGAACAGAAGAGGAAGCATATTCTGCATGTCTGCATGCAAGTCGCGTGACTTTTGTCATTTGGGTCAGTCGACCATTTCAGGCGGTTGGATGAAGATCCTACGTCTCCTAACCCTTCTTCTTCCTCGTCTCTGATTCTTCCCATACAGAACACCGCACGGGCCGCCGGCCGAACCACCGGCCCCCATCGCCTGTGTTCCTCCGCCACCCCACCCCCACCCCCGCCCCCACCCGCGTCGAGTTTTCTTCGTTCGGTGAGGCCCCACCACCGCCCCCACAACCACCGTCCCCACCTGAGCCCCTTCCTTCGCACCGGCGAACTCCGGTGAGCTCTCAAAAATCGACTGACCCAATTTTGAAATTTAGTCTACTGTCATTTAACTAGTGTGGAATATAAAAGGGAAAACCATAAGCATTGCGAGTATAGTGTTGAGCGTGCCATGGCGGATCTGAAGGTGCAAGACAAAGGCAACTTCACAACCAATGTTTGCTTTCAACTAACAAGTAAGTGATGCACAAGAAATCAGAGTAAAGTAGTGGCGATCTATTTTCTTGCTGCAATAAATAAGTTGAGCAGATACGAAAGAGTACCGCCTCTGGTGCGGCGCTATGTATGCATCTGCTGAGAATTTGACGGTGTTGCGGTAGCGATGGCTATCGGTGGCGTGGAAGCAGATCTAGGAGGGTAGACGGTGGCGGCGGGGTGCGGTGGACAAGACGGTTGTAGGAGCGACACTGACAAGGTGGACGACGGCGGGGATGAAGCGAGAGGAGGGGATGCAAGGATCCCAGTCCGAATCCGTGGATGAGAGAGGTCGATCTCTTGTAATGGACGACGGCGTCGGGGTATCAGCTCCAGCATGGTGGAGGAGGACGGCGGTGGATGGGGTGGCGGACGGAGGAGGCTGGGGTGGAGAGGGTGTTTTGGCGCCCACGAAGTACGGATGGGAAAATGGAGGGAGAGAGGAAGGGGGAACCATGTCTTCAGGGCGCGCTTGTCTCAAATGCGAGGAAATTTACAAACTTAGCCCCCGTTTAAAATTTCCTACATCACAGCAATATTAGTCGGTTGGGGATAGGACGGTAATCTCGCATACACCGAATATTTGCCGACGAGAGTTTGTTTTTGGCGCCCACCGTGTATGAATCGGGGAGGGAGTCGATTTCGGCCGAGGAGACACTGTGTTTTGGCGCCCACCGTGTATGAATCCGGGTGAGAGGCGGTTATGTCACGTTTGAGTGAAATTACAAACCTACCCCTATCGAAACCTATAGAAATCGAGCCGATAGGCTTTGCGTGTCAGGGATAGGCAGTAATTTCCATCTCGCAGATTTTGGTTTCGGGCGGTTACTGCGACTTTCCCCGCTTCGTTCAAATTTTTGCAGAGCAAGAGTGCATGTTTACCGTGCCAACTCAATTCGAATCCAGTTTGTATTCTATTTTTGTTCGGGCAGGATCCATTTGCGATTGGAATAAAATTCTATATACATCATTTTTTATATATACTTTCAAAAGCACAACACCCTTTATACATAAATATGGTTTACAAATGGCATGATCTCAGATTCATAAGGCTGTATCCATCTTAATTTGGATTTCCAAATATTTGAAACCACTTTATGTTGAAATCCAATGTATGCATTCCTCGCTAACTGTCTCCAATTAATGTGTGTTTCATGTGGTTTTATTACTTCTCAAACATGTATAATGTGTTTCATACACACAACATACAGTGTAATCCTGTTTAGACATTAATTGCATATAAATCATGCATTGTCTCTAATTAAAGAATCTATGGATCACTAATATTGATAAACTATATAACATTACACGTGTCCCCAAATTCAAATGAATATGCATGTTTCATACACCAATTTGCGTTATGATATTATCGATGTCGTGATCTCCAGTTTAAATATTTGAATCCCCTTTAATCCAGATATTCGTCTCATATAGCTATCACTCATGCTTATATAGGAGTATCTCTCTAGACCTATACGCGTTCATCGTCTCTCGGGTATCTCTCGTGCTACCTGTATGTCGACAATGATCTTTTATCTTCGCAACACACTGACGGTACTCTCTCCCTCGACCTTCATCACTCTATCTCTCTCTAAGTATATCTCGCTCCCTGCTATGTGTCTCTAACTATGATTCTCCATGTGAAATCTCTTTCTCTCACACAAACACAAACTTCGTCTCCCGGGGTCTCATTTCTCTCTACTATTCCCCTGTGTGCCACTCGCACACCCCCTCTCACACAGAGATGTCTTTCGCTCCTTAGATATGAGAAGCTACGACTCTTCCTCTTAAATATCTCTTTCTCACACACAAACACAAACTCTGTCTCCCAGGGTCTCATATCTCTCCACCATTCTCTTGTATGTCGCTCACACACACTCTCTCTCCCTAGAGATATCTTGCGTTCCCTCATATGTCTCTCTAGCTATCACTCTCGTTGTGAAATATCTTTCTCTCTCGCAGACACAAAACTCCGTCTCTCGGGATCTCATTTCTCTCTGATATTTGTTTGTATGTGACTCACATGCACACTCTCTCTATCTCTCTCACACCCACACACATAACTCAGCCTTCTGATCCACTCGACTCCTATCTCTAACACACACTAGCTAGCATCTTTATCTTTCTATTTATCTGTTTCTCCATCAACCTTCTTTCTCGCCCTCACTCTTGCTTCCTATCACGCACACTATATATGTTTCTCTCTACATGCAGTCAAGTGCCCTCTTTTTATCTTTCTCTCACACACACATAACTTCACCCTCTGAACCACCCGGCGGTCATCTCCAACACTCAAACTAGCCGATGTCCCTCTATCTAGCATCTCTATCTCTGTATCTATCTGTAGTTTCTCCGTCAACATTTCTTTCTCGCACGCACTCTTGCTTCCTATCACCCACACTATATATGTCTCTCCATACATGCATTTATAGGTTGATCTCTTTTGCACAATCGTTGTGTCTCGCTCCCTCTGCTCGCCATAGATGCATGCTCCAGCCCACGCCACTATCTCTTAAAGACAAAAACACATGCTCAATTATCGAGCCTTCTTCCCTGCACTCTCACATGCATGCATATTGTCATACCGATCTCTCCCATATCGTTGATCTTATGACTTATGTCTTCTTTCTTTTATCTCGATCATGCTCGCGCGCACACACACACATCCCACGTATACATGTATACCTCTCGCACATGCACATTCAAGGTCTCCTATGTCTCCATACATAGTTAATTACCCTCAACCCTAACGCCACATCGAATCGTTCTCTTCTTGTGTGCACATAACTTCCGCCTGGATGGGTAAAACACACACTCACACTTAACAATCTCCTTCTAGCTACCCCCTCTCCCACTCTTCCCCTATATCCCTGAAACCAATAAGACCATCCCTTCGCTTAATTCCCGCCTACATGCACCATCGATATATAGTAGTCTTCCTCGGTGTCTCTCGAACAAACACGTTCTCTCGATGTCGACTCCTCTCACGCGCACACGCCTTCTCTTCCCTCTCTACGGGCCTTTTCTCTCTCGCACCCCCTCGTTGGTGGCCCCTGTCATACACTATGATGAAGCCACACACACTTAAATTACATCCGCCACCGAGGACCCCGCGTCACACACACACGCACCCCCCCCCACACACACACTAAGACTCCATCTCACACACACATGCTCTAGGCGGAGCATTTGTTCCTACCACCCTTCGTCCAACCTTACCCGTATGATAAGCAATCACCTTAATTTACTTGTATAACATGGACAAATTCCACTTTACTTTAGTAGTTAGCAAACTTATCATCTCTACTCTTATAAAAAACGAGTTGGTGATGATGGTGTGCCTGCCATCTTGTAATATAGACCGTCCGATCTATATCTGACGGATAGAAAGCAAACTATGACAATTTTACAAAAGATACCCGCACCTCTCTCCACATTTACAGACAAGGCCTTGCCTCGTTCATCGTCCTTATCTCCCACAACCTCATTGCTGAGCAATTAAAAAAGGAAGTCTCTGGAACAATCTAGCATGGTGGCCGCTGCCGCCTGCCGGCGCCGTCCATCCCCATGCCTCCGCCCAGTCCGACCACCAGTCACCACCACGCTCCACTCCTCCTCACCTTATCTCTCATCTTTCATTTTTTCGATGAAATTGTCGAGATACCAGTTTTCCGATAAAATTCTCGAGATATCATTAGTTTTTACACATGGAATTACTCCTGCATGGGTCAATCACAACAGGTGTTTTGTAAAAAAATGCATATTGATGTTCCGTGCAATGCACAAGCATCTTGCTAGTAATTATATAACACAAATCACGAGCAGGAAGTGACATTTTTTTACACAACCACGTTAACATGGCCACGTAAATCACTAGCTAAAGTGTAATAACATTATACTTATATCCCGATGCAAAAGGTTGAGTACATGTCCGAATAGCAGAGTCGCACACACGCACTCTGTCTCTCAGAATCTCTCACACACACCAGTTACGTGACGCCCACTTAAGCAGACACGTATGCTACAATTTGTGCACCCGCGGGTACACGTGATGGTGCGCATTTATTTAAGCCGGACGATGAACCCAAACAGTATCTGCATTCATTCCCCTCCCGCCGCCTTTTCTCTGGTCGCCGTAGCCCGGTAGCCATGGCTCGGCCGAAGGTAACGACATACGCCATACTCCCACCGGAGCGGCGCTTTAATCTGGAAATTTTAGTGGTCCTGCATGCATCTTTTTGTGCTAGCACTTCTATATAAGGGTTGACCGGTCGTTTCCCGCGGACGTGCGCGAGTGGTGGAAGAGGAAGGAGAAGGGAAGCGGGCTGTGGAGTAACGTTTTTTACCTCATTTTCTTAGGAAATTGAGTGCAATAATTGAGTAGTTTTGCAAACTACCAGTACTACACCTGAAATGGTTCAAAACTAATACCACCACCACGCCCGCGTCTGTCCGCCCTGGCCGACCCAACCCCCCTCCCTTGCGGGCGCGCGCTTCCTGCATGAAACGGTCAGCGTCGCCCTGAAACATCAGTGCCGCATTAATGCCCGGCCAGAGCGGAGGCGACCTCTCACTGGCGCCGGCTTTGAAGCAGCGCGACGGCCGAGAGAGTGCCGCTTCCCGGTGCACGCGACTGCTCTGTGTCGAGGCTGGCCATACTCCCTCCGTCTGGTGAAGAGTGTAGGTTTGGGTTTAAAATTTGTCCACAAAATAGTGTACTTCTATCTTCCCAATGCACTTAAAAGTATTTTCTCTCATCACACGGTAATCAAGACCAATTGCATTCTATACATAGTCTTCTTAACTTTTACATGCACTTAGCTCATTGGGGGTTGGGTAATTAAAGAGGTGAGAGATGGTGGCTTGCATCTTCCCAATGCATTTTTTACACCACTTCATAATTTGTCCTAAAATTCCTAGATGTACACTTTTCACCGGACAGAGGGAGTAGTTTGGATGAGTCTCCATCATGGGGAGCCACATTAACTGCAATGATATGGACTCCCATTGCCCACAGTTATGGATCGTTCCATCTATGAAGAACATGTGGGACTGGAGCTACAAGACGGACATGTACCCAGGAGTGGACGTACGAACCTGAGTAATGTAGCGCAGTAAGTGAAGTAGAAAGGCACAAATAGTATGAACATGCGTGGCATATAGGCATTTGTCTCTTACTACCACTAAATGTTGTACGTGCAATGCCCGGTGATGTTATGGAGTACGTGCCTAAGTACTCTACTACAACTATATTAATTGGAGGCACATATTAGGTTTTATATTTGTTTACGTGTATGCCCCGAGACCTTCCAACTAGACGTGTCTTTCTCTCTGGGTCACACTTTGTATCGTTCGTACCACTAGTACTACCACGTGTGGTCTCCGACCCAGAAGTGGAGACGCTCTACCACGTTGTTCATGTCCCACTCCTTTCACTGACGTGTGGGACATCCAGCACATGCCGTGTTTGGCACTCCTTCGTCGTAAGAGTTGAAACGCTAGCATTCATCAGAAATAAAAAATAAATATAAATCAGTAGTGATACTATACCATGTGGTTTCCTTGCTCCTCGATATCGGAAAGAATACTTTCGTTCACCGACATGTGGGAGGTTGACCATCCTGGTCCACTTGCCATGCCCGCAGAACTCCAAGGGAGAGTCACCCCGGTCGTCGCGCCATAGTAATTACTAATGAGCCGTCAAATCACAGCCCAACCTTTCCCACTTTGAAGTTGCTCAGACGAAGGAACCATCATGACTTCGTTGAATTCCGCTTCTTGAAGAAAACTACTGTACCAGCAGTACTGCTAGCTACAGTAGTTACTCCAGCAGAGGCCTCCTTTGGTTCATAGGATAGGAATTTTATAGGAATATGAAAATCATAGGAAGTGAGATGACATGCATATCAATTCCTATAGAGAAAGAGATGCCATTTGATGCATAGGATAGGAATTTTTCCATTGAGTCTAGGCTAATGTACTGGTAATTTGCTCTAAAAACTACAGTAGTAACTAGTACTGGTACATGCTCGTAATTAATTAACAAACGTATGGGCGACACAGAGACACACACTAACTACTAGTACTATTACTTCTCACATGCTGGCCAGACGCCGTCGTTCTCCTTCCCGGCTTTTTCGGTGACACCCCACCGTGCTTGGATCTCCGCCGACCTCCCCGCAGCAGCACATGCGTCCTCTTCTTTCTTGCGGCGGCGGACCTCTCTTTTCTGGAGTGCTTTCTGACTTTTCTGCTCCCTCTGTGCGGCTTTGGCCGCCTCTCGCTCTACCACCCATTTGGCCTTGGCAGATTCAAATTCCGCCCACATAGGTGTGAGGTCGCGAGCGGCGATGAACTCGGCACGGCGGTATGCCATCGCTTCCCTACCATTCTGAGTGCGGTCGTGGGCGGCGAGGAACTCGGCGCGGTGGGATGCCATCGCTTCCTTACCGGTTAGTGTGCAGCACGGTGGCATGAACGACGCTTGTGACAGCTCTGGGGTGGAGTGGCTGGACAACCATATAGTGCATTGGTTTGTCAAGAGCTCAAGGATAGAAGACGAAGGAAATTTGGATTCCCTTTCAATCCTGGTCATTTATTACCGAGTAAAATACATTGGCGGTCATCGAACTTGTCTTGATAGCTCACTTTGATCATTGTATACGAGATATGGTGATTATACGGTCACTGGCTCAGCGTATAGCTCCGTATTTGTCTGGTTGACCAATCAAACAGTCCGCATGCGCCTCATCAGCTCGTGTTCTTTATCTATCTATCTATGCAGGCCTACCTGTCAGTGGAGAAAGAAATAAAAACCAAAATTATGCGTATGTGAGGAATCAAACCACGGACTCGTCGCTGCAACGCACACTCGTCAGCCAATTGAAAATGAAATACTTTGCCTTAAATGCACAAATGGATTTTTTAATATTATACGTGATGCACACATTAGCACACACCGTCAATAGAGGCAAGTAGCATGTACGCGTGCAGATAGCCAGACACTCACGCTCATGCTGTCAAACCATGCTAATGCATGCACGTCGCCCTCTCAATCAAAGTCCTGCTCATGGCACAACGCAAACGGCGAGCCCGTCACCTGCGTGCCCCGGCGGTGCCTGACATTACTGTTTAGACATTTGCTGGAGGCCTCCGCGAACACCGAGCATGTATTCACCTGGCTCAACACCAACGGTCATACTCGTGACTCGGCGCCTTGCTCATGCATATCGTCCATCACAACGACAATCTATAAAGCAGCCTAGCTAGAGAGGGTACTATGGTACGGAGTATGTACTATCGTGAGCAACCGATCATAGTGGCACTGCACATGAGTGTGTCGGTGTACAAAAGAAGGGGCACACCTTTGTACCCCTTTACCTGTGCACGGGCAGTCGGAGCCGCGCCCACGGTCACAGCAAGCAGAACAGGGGAGGTGAACCAAGGTAAAAACCGAATCCCAAGACGCCCAGAGCAACGCCAAGACCAAGGACGCGAAGAAGCATAGGGGCGGAGCAGTTTCCCCCTGCAAGACCCTTGCCGGGGCAGCATGCCCAAAACACCAATAGAGCGAGCCACCCTTGAGCCCACGTCCCCAAACACCATCAACCGCGTTGGGCCAGGGCTCGGGAGGCACCTCTGTGGTGGCATGCAGATCTTTGTGAAGACAAGGAATATTCAAGATCAGATGAGGATTAGAAGACAGCGATTGAGGGAGTCCTGGATTAGGGGGTCCTCGGACAGCTGGACTATATACTTTGGCCGGACTGTTGGACTATGAAGATACAAGATTGAAGACTTCGTCCCGTGTCCGGATGGGACTCTCCTTGGCGTGGAAGGCAAGCTTGGAAATTCGGATATGTAGATCTCCTCCCTTCTAACCTACTCTGTGTAACCCTAGCCCCCTCCGGTGCCTATATAAACTGGAGGGTTTAGTCCGTAGGACGAGAACAATCATAATCATAGGCTAGCTTCTAGGGTTTAGCCTCTATGATCTCGTGGTAGATCAACTCTTGTAATACTCATATCATCAAGATCAATCAAGCAGGAAGTAGGTATTACCTCCATCGAGAGGGCCCGAACCTGGGTAAACATTGTGTCCCCCGCCTCCTGTTACCATCCTCCTTAGACGCACAGTTCGGTACCCCCTACCCGAGAAGCGCCAGTTTTGACACCGACATTGGTGCTTTCATTGAGAGTTCCACTGTGCCGTCACCATAAAGGCTTGATGGCCCCTTTGATCATCGGCAACGATGCGATTCAGGGTGAGGTTTTCCTCCCCGGACAGATCTTTGTATTCGGCGGCTTCGTACTGCGGGCCAACTCGCTTGGCCATCTGGAGTAGATCGAGAGCTACGCCCCTGGCCACCAGGTCAGGTTTGGAAGCTTGAACTATACTGCTGACATCCGCGGAGACTTGATCTTCGACGGACTTGAGCCCATGTCAGGTGCGCCGCACAGTCACGATGAGCATGACTTAGCTCTGCCGTCGGACGGTGTTCGGCAGATCACACCTGTGGCCGCTCCAGCCCTCAATCCGGAGCAGATCGCGCCGACCGAGGATGGGTGGATGGACCCCGCCACGGAGGCCGCACACTCAGCGGCGATAGAGTCGAATGCTGACTTCACCTCCTATGAGACCTGTGTTGCCGGACACTTGGATTCGTCCCCGGCCACGGGCTCCGAACCGCCTGCGTCCGTTCCTATCAAATCTGATTGGGCACCGATCATGGAGTTTTCCTCCGCGGATATCTTTCAGCACTCGCCCCTGGGCGACGTGCTAAATTCATTAAGGTCTCTCTCGTTGTCAGGAGACCCTTGGCCGAACTATGTCCGGCTTGAATGGGAAGCGGACGACGAAGAAATTCGTTCCCCACCCACCACCCACTTAATAGCCACTGTCGACGACTTAACCGACATGCTCGATTTCGAATCCGAAGACATCGACGGTATGGACGACGATGCAGGAGACGAACATGAACCACCGCCCACAGGGCGCTGGACGGCCACCTCATCATATGATATATACATGGTGGACACCCCCAAAGAAAGCGATGGCAATAATGCAACGGAGGATAATCCCCTCGAGAAGCAATCTAAGAAACGGCGTCATCGGCGCCGCTCTATGCCCCGCCATAGCAAAGGCAGCGATACCGGCACAAGAGACAACAACGCTGCAGATAGTGCCGAAGACGAAGACAATCCCCTCCAGCCAGGCTTTGAGCAGGAGGATGGGCGAGCTAGCCCTAAGGAACAGGCAGTAGGCGGAGAATCAGAGGATGACAATTACATGCCTCTCTCCGAAGACGAGGTGAGCCTCGGCGATGAAGAATTTATCGTGCCTGAGGATCCCGTCGAGCAGGAGCGCTTCAAGCGCTGGCTTATAGCCACAGCAAAAAGCCTGAAGAAAAAGCAACAACAGCTTCAAGCTGACCAAGATCTGCTAGCAGATAGATGGACCGAGGTCCTGGCGGCCGAGGAATACGAACTCGAGCGCCCAACTAAAAGTTACCCAAAACGCAGGTTGCTATCCCAACTCGAGGAGGAAGCATTAAAGCCTACGCTTCCAGCGCATGATGCGGCTGATCGGCCGCCTAGTGGCTGAGACAGAGCGGCATATCAGCCCGAAGTCGAGCCCACACCCCGTCGCCAGTCAAACAAAACACCAAGGCCCGGGGCAACACGCAGGACCTGCGAGACGTATTGGAAAACAAAGCAGGACATAAAAGATCGATCTACAGATCACGGGGGCGCGCCCCAACGCGTGACGACGACCGTCACGCCGGATATACTAAAAGCAAACCTGGCCAGGCCGAACACAGCAGACAAGACTCGTATGAACTGCGTCGTGATATAGCCAGGCACAGAGGCTCCGCACACCCCCTATGCTTCACTGATGAAGTAATGGATCATGAATTCCCAGAAGGGTTTAAACCCATGAGCATTGAATCATACGATGGCACTACAGACCCCGCGGTATGGATAAAGGATTTCTTCCTCCACATTCACATGGCCCGCGGGGATGATCTACACGCCATCAAGTATCTCCCACTAAAACTCAAAGGGCCAGCTCGGCATTGGCTGAATAGCTTGCCGGCAAACTCCATCGGAAGTTGGGAGAACCTGGCAGACGCATTCCTGGACAACTTCCAGGGCACTTATGTGCGACCACCGGACGCTGATGATTTAAGTCACATAACGCAACAGCCCAGTGAGTCAGCCAGGAAATTCTGGACTCGGTTCCTAACGAAAATGAACCAAATTGTCGACTGTTCGGATGCCGAAGCCCTAGTGGCCTTTAAACATAACATCCGTGACAAGTGGCTCGCCTGACATCTCGGCCAAGGGAAACCAAAATCTATGGCATCCCTCACGACACTCATGACCCGCTTTTGCGCGGGCGAAGATAGCTGGTTGGCCCGTAGCAACAACACAACAAGCAACCCTGGCACATCAGAGGCCAGAGATAGCAATGGCAAACCCCGACGCAACAAACACAAGCGCCGCAAACATGGTGAAAACACCGAAGATACGACAGTCAATGCCTGATTTAGTGTCTCTAAGTCCGGTCAGCGGAATGGGCCACTCAAAAATGACAATTCGGGCCCGTCCAGTCTGGACCGCATACTCGACCGCCCATGCCAAATTCATGGCACCCCAGGAACACCAGCCAATCATACCAACAGAGAATGCTGGGTCTTCAAACAAGCCGGCAGGTCAGGCGCCAAAAACAAAGATAAGGGATCTCAAAGCGATGATGGCGACGAGGAGCCCAGATCACAGAATACAGGAGGGCAAAAGAAATTTCCCCCGCCAATCCAAACGGTGAACGTGGTAAACGACACCTACAGTCCCAACCAGGACCAGATGCGCACCCTTAGGGATGTCGACTTAACGGAACCAGTCGTCCCACAATATAAACTAGGGCCGATCACCTTCAACCACACGGATCGTCCGGTTAACACCAATCAGGGCAATCCAGCCGCACTAATCCTCGACCCAATAATTGACGGGTTTCACCTCACACGAGTCCTTATTGACGGGGGTAGCAGTCTAAACCTGCTGTACCAGGACACAGTGCGCAAGATGGGCATCGATCATTCGGTGATCAAGCCCACTAAAGCCACCTTCAGAGGTATTATACCAGGTGTGGAGGCCAGCTGTACAGGCTCCATCGCCCTCGAGGTAGTCTTCGGATCACCAGACAATTACCACGCCGAAGAGTTAATCTTCGATATCGTCCCCTCCCACAGTGACTATCAGGCACTGCTCGGACGAACCGCGTTCGCTCGATTCAACGCGGTGCAACATTATGCCTACCGCAAGCTCAAGATGCCCGGTCCGCACGACGTCATCACGGTTAACGGCAAGGCCGAGCTTTCCCTCGGTACCAAAGAGTATACCGCCGCTTTAACAGCACAAGCAATGAACGACACCTTTCAATCAAACGTCGGATTGATGGCCAGGCTCTCGGACACCGCCAAAGGACTCCCAGCCACTTCGCGGCATGATAGCCCGGCTCGTCTAGGGCTCAATTCAAAAACTCTGGCGAAGGCCAGTACAGGCCACATACCGCGGCTCAACCGCTCTCCGGCACACAAACATTTCTTACATTTTCTTTGCAGGTTCACCCTTGCGCAGACCAGGATCGGCGACACGGAAGCATCTCGAACGCGCAAGGGAATCCTTAGATATTCCCCGCGATGACCATCCGACTATACTCCGGATCCGCACACAGCTTCCTCCCCCTGGTCTCAGCAGGTTCCACAGTCATATTTGTTTTTTATCACATTACCTGTACTCATACGCATAGACATACTATTCAAATACAACATGCGGATTTATATGACGCTTACCTGCTGTTATTTCTTATTGAAATTCTTTTGTCAAGTGGCATCCGTACACTGCGGTATGCCCTAAAAATGCCAGGGGCTTCGTTTTCCCCATAATACGGCAATAAAGTCCGAACACCTTCATGGAAGTTCGACACCCCGAACTTATAGCATTATATGCATCAGCTCCGAATCATGTCTTGGGTCAAATGTTGGGTTTGCCCGGCTCCCATGTTTTGGTACCTTACGTTCCGCTATATTGGCTAAGGTAGCGCTGGGAGAACTACTGCGATTGTGTCCCGGTTCTTCCGGACGAGCACCTCAGTAGAGAATGCCGAAAACTGACTGTCATGATACGGCGAGAGCTGGTCAGCTGTTCGAGAGGTTGTAAAATCTTTAAGGATTTCTCCCGCATAATGCCATAACCAATGCAGCGTGCGATGGATCGGCATTTCTTCCGATCAGGTGCTTATAGAGCCCCCCGTGCGGTCTTCCGAACACCAGGGGCTGCGCCCACCTTGCTTTCCTAAAGCTCCTATGGCTAAGTGAGAGTGATAAAGCCCTATGGTCCGATTGCCTGGTTCGTTGTGCTGAACACCTCCTTCGAAGGACCCAAAACTGGGATAAAGAGTGATCAGGTTTACCCCGAACACCCCCGTACTTCATACGTGGGGGCAGAAGCCGACGACTGGCCAACTCTCAGGATTAATATATAAAATGGCCGCGCAGGAGGATAAACTTTTATGTAACAGGCAATAAATATAAATGACCTTGTTTCAAAATTACAAAGGACAACATGATTGTATTCATGGAAATATAATGTCCCTGGTGCATTGCTCCGCCGCAAGGCAGGATCCTCTCAGGACACTTTCATAATATAATTCGGGCTTGCGGTGCTCCTTCCCCTCTGGCGGTCCCTCGGTCATCAGCTTTTCAGCATCCATCTTCCCCTAGTGCACCTTTGCGCGGGCGAAGGCCATTCGTGCACCCTCTATACAGACCGACCGCTTGATGACATCAAGTCGAGGGCAGACACTCACAAGCCGCTTCACGAGCCCGAAGTAGCTGCTTGGAATCGGCTCGGCGGGCCATAGCCGGATAATCAAATCCTTCATGGCTAGTTCCACCGCCCTATGCAGTTCGATCAGCTGTTTCAGTTGATCGGCAAAAGGCACCGCATAATTCGGAGCCAGATACTGCGACCAGAAGAGCTTCTCCATAGTGCTCCTTTCTTCGGCTCAGTAGAATTGGGCGGCATCCGATATGCTGCGGGGCAGCTCCGCAAACACCCCTGGAGAAATCCAAACTCAAAATTAGAAACATGATTTTCTACTCAAATACTTGCTTTACATGGAAAAAGCGTTACCCGCCACGACCTCCCTCGCCTCTTGGATATCCGGCAGGGTGCCTTGGGTTTCCCCCCGAGCATCGAGCGCGGCCTGATGAGCCCCGGTGACTTCGGATTCTTTCTCCAATAAACTCTGCTCCAAGGTCTCACATTTCTTCACGGCCTCTTGAAGCTCCTGTTCAGCTTCGATAACCCTGGCCTCGTGCTTCTCACGAAGAGCCTGCTCTCCGGCTGCCTTTTTCTTGGCCTCGGCCACAGCCTTCTTAAGAGCCCGGACTTCGGTTATCGTCCCTAGCGCAAATCAAGAAACATATTTTATCATACTAGAAACCCGTTCGCACTGAACGCGAACGAGGTTTGCGCATACCTTGTTTATCTCCCAACTGCCTTGTCAACTGGCCAAGTTCTTCTTTGGCCCGCTCCAGACTTTGATTCAGTCCGGAGACCTCCGCAGTTTGAGAGGCAGCAGCCGCTGCAGACGCCTGCTTATAAAAGAAGAGAGATAGATGTCATCAAATGAGTCTTCCTGCGAACATAAATTTGATCCTCTGTCCGGTTCTTTTTTTTTCACCGAACAGTGTATTAGGGGCTACTATCCATACTATGACACTCTTCGAAACCTCATAAAACATACCTCAAAGCCTCTTATAAGGCTGACACAGGCTTCATTTAGTCCACTCTCAGCAGACTAAATCTTCTCAATCACTGCACCCACAAGGGCACCGTGTTCATCGACGATGGAGGCGCTCTTCAGCGCCGCCAACAAAGCATCCGACACCTCTGGTTGGACAGAGGTTGCCAATGGAACAGGCGCGCCCCCTCCAGTCAAGGGGGGCCGCCTGCTTGATTCTGGAGCCGTATTGGTCTCCGGAATTGCGTCCGGCTGGGGGACGAACTCAAGATGGCCCCCGCCGTCGACTCCCATGGGAATCTTCTCCCCCATGTCTCCGGCCCCTGAAGTTTGACCTTCAGGCGCCACATTCATGATCTTTTCCTCCCCTCCTTGGACGGGGTCCTTCTGGGATGAAGCCTCCGTGTTATTCACATATTTGGAGGAAGGGGCCTTCGGAGGCGTCCCGCTCTCCATAGCATCCGAGCTCAACAAAACCTCTTATGAGGATTGCTCACTGCGGGACCTCGCCGGACTACAAAAATATGGCTCAGGTTAAAATATTATGCCACGA
The DNA here is from genome assembly GCF_018294505.1 of Triticum aestivum. Lineage (NCBI taxonomy): Eukaryota > Viridiplantae > Streptophyta > Magnoliopsida > Poales > Poaceae > Triticum > Triticum aestivum. Next base: position 484,780,391 of record NC_057802.1, on the reverse strand, counting down.
CGAGTCTGGACGCATAAACATGTTCGTATTTTATATACTCACGAGTTCACCAGGGGCTGGGCCCTGGGATCCCACGCCGGGCTGCTGTCGGCAGCGGCAGGGGACTCTTCTGGAAGAGGAGCTTTTCCCCTTTTAGGCGACTTGACCTCCAAGTATACAGAGGCCACCCTCTTCTTCGTCCCCCCTCTGGGGATTCATCTTCCTCCTCCTCCTCGTTCTCTTTGGAGGCAGAACGGACGTTGGAACCTTCGGTTACTGTGTCCAAAGTACCGCGGCGACGAAGGCCGCCCCGGGTCTTTTTTGCCTCCTTCTCGGTCTTCTTCTTCGGCGCCTTGTAAGGCGTCGGGACCAGCATCTTCGTCAGGAGTGGGCCGGCCGGTTCTTCGGGCAGCCGGGCCGGACAGTGGATCCGCCCCGCCTTCTTCGTCCAGCCCTAGGAGAGTTGAGGAAAACACATTAAGCATTTCCCTTGGGTTATGCGGATAAACGTATAATGACTTACCGAGCTTGCAGGGCGGGACAGTTGGTACCCGCGGTCCTCGGCCGAGTCCGGCCATGATTTGCCGGACTTGAAAAGCACCTTCCAGATGTCTTTGTGCGAGGAGCCAAAGAGCTCTCGCAAGGTCTGGTGCTTGCCTGGATCGAATTCCCATAGATTGCAAGTCCGGTGTTGACAAGGCAGGATCCGGCGAACTAACATCACCCGGACTACATCGACAAGTTCGATGTTGTTGTCTTCCATATCTTTAACACGCGTCTGGAGCACTGACAGTTCGTCGGACAAAGACTAGTTGAGGCCCTTCTTGAGCCAGGACGTAAGCCGCGGAGGGGCTCTTTATCAGAACTCGGGGGCAGCGGCCCATTCCGTGCCGCACGGCTCGGTGATGTAAAACCACTGCTGTTGCCACTCTTTGACGAAATCATTAAAAGTACCTGTTGGCCACGTGACGTTGGGCATCTTGCTCACCATAGCGCCCCCACACTCGGCGTGTTCACCACTCACCACCTTGGGCTTCACACTAAAGATCTTCAGCCATAAGCCAAAGTGCGGCGAGATGCGGAGAAAGGCCTCACACACGACGATGAATGTAGAGATGTTGAGGAAGGAATTGGGAGATAGATCATGAAAATTGATCCCGTAATAATACATGATGCCGCGAACGAACGGGTGGAGGGGAAACCCTAGCCCGCAGACAAAATGAGGGAGGAATACAACCCTCTCACGGATTTCCGGAGTAGGGACGATCTGTCCCGCCGTCAGGAGATGGTGGCTGATTTTCTTGGCCAGGTACCGGGCCTCCCGAAGCTTTTTGATATCCTTCTCCCGGACGGTAGAGGCCATCCACTTGCCTCCTGCTCCGGATCCGAACATTTTTAGAGGGCCTTTTTGGGCGGAGAAGACGAACGCTCAGGCGCTGGAGCTCAAGTGAAGGGGAATGAATCGGGAAGAAGAAATCGTGGGTGCGAAAGGGAGTCCTTATCCCCTTATAAAGGCAGCAGGGATTCTGCACCTCCCCACTTGCCTGTAAACTCGCTTATTCCCCAAAGCGCCGTGATTGATGGTGCGGTTGGGTTACCCACACCCGTATTGATGAGAATCCCGTGATAAGGGGACATGATCTCTGCTTCGACAAGACGTGCCAATAAAACCGCCTCGCAATATGTGTAGTAGTTGGTTGAGGAAAACAGTGCGAATAATGACCGAACCATGCTGTCACGTTATGAAGTTCGTCAGCAGAATAGATTTGTGGAATATCAACTCTCTACGGTGGTATGTGGAATTTGTTTTGCAGAGCCGGACACGGTCCTTGTGCTTAAAATCTTCTATGTAGTATTCGGAGGAGGAACCCGCCTTGCAATGCCGAAGACAATCTGTGCGCCGGACTCATCGTCATTGAAGCCTGGTTCAGGGGCTACTGAGGGAGTCCTGGATTAGGGGGTCCTCAGACAGCCGGACTATATACTTTGGCCGGACTGTTGGACTATGAAGATACAAGATTGAAGACTTCGTCCCATGTCCGGATGGGACTCTCCTTGGCATGGAAGGCAAGCTTGGCAATTCGGATATGTAGATCTCCTCCCTTCTAACCTACTCTGTGTAACCATAGCCCCCTCCAGTGCCTATATAAACCGGAGGGTTTAGTCCGTAGGACGAGAACAATCATAATCATAGGCTAGCTTCTAGGGTTTAGCCTCTACGATCTCTTGTAATACTCATATCATCAAGATCAATCAAGCAGGAAGTAGGGTATTACCTCCATCGAGAGGGCCCGAACCTGGGTAAACATTGTGTCCCCCGCCTCCTGTTACCATCCGCCTTAGACGCACAGTTGGGGACCCCCTACCCGAGATCTGCCGGTTTTGACACCCACAGCGATCCTCGGCAAGATCCCTGCCGAGGGGAACCACAAGACCCCCGGCAAGATCCTTGCCGGGACGACAGCGCGCCACGGTGAGACCCTTGCTGGGCCACCCGGCAAGGCCCTCACCGAGGATGCCAGTGGGGCCACCGTCAGGCTCGCACCAACCAAGTTTCCACCGCCGTTCGCATACAGCTGCCAACCCAACCAGCTGGGCAGGCACCTGCGTAGTAACATGCAGCTCCCGGGCCAACTCATCAAGCGCCTATGTGGCGGCATGCAGATCTTCGTGAAGACCCTACCACCGCGCCACCTCAGCTGCCTGCCTGCCTACATTGCGCCGCACGCATCGCTGGCCAGGGCGCGTGTCGAAGCTAGCAGGAGCGGCGACGGACTGGACGGGCCTCGCCCCTGCCCCCAATAAAGTTAGGGGACACCTCAGCGGCGCATTAAATGCGTCTTGTCCTGTAATACGAGCGATAAGCTCATAGCACTATGCGCCTTTCCACCTCCTGTGTGCCACTGTGGTAGCCCCTTTCGACTATAAAAGGAGGCCCATGGCATACTGGAGAAGGATTCGGCTCTTTCGAAGCACACGCTCACCACAACTAGTTCGAGAGCTCAAGAACTCTCTGAAATACACCCACCAAAGCAGGACTAGGGTTTTACGCATCCTCGCGGCCCGAACCTGGGTAAACAGTCCTTGTGCTGACTACTGATCCTGCTCTTCTTGCAACCTTGCGCCCCGACAATCATAGTAGGGATTCTTGTGATCCCATAGGTGTCGTTCCACATGTCGACAAGGGGGAGAGTGGTGAGCTTACACTGGGGGCTGGACCCGGGGCTGTTGTCCGGGCTACTCAGCACCACCAATGGCACCCTTGAAGTACCGGCCAGGGGCTGGCCACCCGCCGAGGTCTTGGCCCTCTTCACCCTTTGGGCCAGTGTCTCCACATCCCTGCCAATATAAAAACAAGTCAAGACAACCGACACGGATTGAGGAGGCAGAGATGACGGGAAAGAGCCAGATACTTACTCGTCGTCCGCCTCCTCCTCTGCTGTTTTCCTCTTCCTCCTCGGGCTGAGGGACCCGTAGTCAAAAGTGATCCCCGCGTCGGCATCCGCCGGGGGAGGGGAGGAGGGCAGAGTCTGCGGACGCGTGGACGAAGAAGAAGCAGATGCCTTCTTCCTCGCTGCCGCGACCTTCACCACCTTCTTCGCCGCCGCGGCCCTCGTCTGGCGCACGGACTCCTCCGCGAACTTCGGCCGCCGCGCGGCCCTGGCGGACCACACCGACTCGCCGTAGGACTCGCCCTCTCCCTGTGGCCGGAGGGACAACAGCCCATGTCTCCTCCTCCGACGACTCGTCGGCCGCTTCCTCAACCAGAGGAGCCTCGGTACCGGCGCTGCTGGCTTCCCCGGCGGCCGCCGCCCACCGGGTGAGCTCCTCCTCCTCCGCGGCCGTCGTGGCCTTGTCCTCCACACCGCCAGCACTGCCGGCCTCCTCGGCAAGCTGTGCCTCCCTCGCCCTGGTGCAGATGAGTCCAGTTCCGCCTGGGTGGTGTCCTGGACGAGCAGCCGCTCGGCGTCGGCGTTGATGTACCCCTCGTGCAGAGTGTCGAAAAACTGCTGCACCTCGACGTCCTCCGGCTCCTTCCAGCTCGGGTCGGGGCCGTGCATGTTGCAGTCCGGCATCATGGCGATGATCTCGGTCCGGCGCGAGTTATTGCACAGCGGGACCACTCCCGCCGGCAGCTTGAACAAAGGCCCCTTGAAGACCTTGCCGGCCTTCGCGGGGGCCCTCGCGACCTTGCCGGTCCGCTCAACCTCGCCATCGCGGCCCACATCAAGTTGGAAGAGCCGCTGGCAGAAATGGGCATGCCCCATCACTGCGAAGTTGTGGTCGAGGCCGGGGCGAAGCCGCATGATGTCGGCGGGGTTCGTGAAGAGCCAGGCCGGCCTCCCCTTGTTGTGCAGTGGAGCGATTCGGCGGCGGATGAAGTCCGCCCCGATCATCTCAAGGGTGAGCCCGGCCTCGGTGAGCCGAAGGATCCTGGTGGTGGCGACCGTGAGCTTCTCGTCGTCGGCGTCGACATCACTCCAATCGCTTCTGCGGACCGGCGGCGCCCGTCGAAGTTCGCAGAACGCCGGCGGGCCCTTCTCTTCGATCCAGCACCACCGGCCCCGCCATTCTTCCCACCTCTCCTTCATGGCACCCTCCGGATACGCCCCCTTGGACCTTGGGATCCAGGTGATGCAACCGGAGATGGCGCCCCCTGGTTGGATCCGAGGGGAGAAGTAATGGCGAAAGAGCGCCATGTTGGGGTGCACCCCGGTGAAGCCTTCGCAGAGGTGTGCGAAAAGGGCCATACACGCCACCGCATTCGGGGTAAAATCCAAGAGGCAGAAGCCAAAGGTGTGCATGATGTCGCTGAAGAAATCAGACAAGGGAGGACAAAGCCCGCAGGAAAAGTAGTAGACAAAGAAGGGGTACCGATTTGGGGAAGCTTCGGCACAGTTGGCGGGGATGACGCGTGTGGCTGGGTGCCCCGATTTCTCTTCCCCCGTCTTCACTCCCCACAAGGGCCTGAAGGATTCCCGACGCTCGAACACGTCGACTGTCGAGGGGAAGAAGGCGGACTGCGTCCGCTGCACTGCCAATGCACTCTCCGGCGGCTCCGCCGCTCCGGAGTTCTTGGCCACACCCTTGCCCTTGATGGATTTCGGCGCCATGGCGGCTGGGAGAGAAGGGCAAGGCAGAAGGCGGCGGGAACGCAACGACGGCGAGTGAAAGCGAAGCTTGGGGAAGAAGAGGAAGACAAGTGGAGGCTTCCGCGATTGGGATTGCGCGAAGGGTAAAAGGAACAATGCGCCCACGATTTCCCCTTTTTATGGGGAAGGTGCGGGTCGCGCTGCCCATTTACTACGATGTGACACATGCGTGCAGGAACTGCCCCACGCATGCATCCCATGTCACGCACCCCTCCACGCCGTGCCACGCCGCGCGCGGGTCGTGGGAAGCGAAGCGCGCGAAAAGTTTTACCACGGTAAAAACCGACCCGCCTGCCCGCGCACATTTTGGGACTGGACCAACAACGTGTCGCGCTTATGTGTGGCCTAGGCCCGGGGGCTCCTGTCGGTGTACAAAAGAAGGGGGGCACCTTCGTACCCCTTTACTTGTGCACGGGCAGTCGGAGCCACGCCCACGGTCACACCAAGCAGAACAGGGGAGGAGAACCAAGGTAAAAACCGAAGCCCAAGACGGCCAGAGCAACGCCAAGACCAAGGACGCAAAGAAGCAGAGGGGTGGAGCAGTTTCCCCCGGCAAGAACCTTGCCGGGGCAGCACGCCCAAAACACCAACAGAGCGAGCCAGCCTTGAGCCCACGTCCCCAAACACCATCAACCACGTTGGGCCAGGGCTCGGGAGGCACCTCTGTGGTGGCATGCAGATCTTTGTGAAGACAAGGAATATTCAAGATTAGATGAGGATTAGAAGACAGCGATCCTCGGCAAAATCCCTGCCGAGGGGAACCACAAGACCCCCGGCAAGATCCTTGCCGGGGACGACAGCGCGCCACGGCGAGACCCTTGCCGGGCCACCCGGCAAGGCCCTCACCGAGGACGCCAGCGGGGCCACCGTCAGGCCCGCACCAACCAAGTTTCCACCGCCGTTCGCATGCAGCTGCCAACCCAACCAGATGGGCAGGCACCTGCATAGTAACATGCAGCTCCCAGGCCAACTCATCAAGTGCCTGCGTGGCGGCATGCAGATCTTCGTGAAGACCCTACCACCGCGCCACCTCAGCTGCCTGCCTGCCTATATGGCGCCGCACGCATCGCTGGCCAGGGCGCGTGGTGAAGCGAGGAGGAGCGGCAACGGACGAGACGGGCCTCGCCCCGGCCCCCAATAAAGCTAGGGGACACCTCAGCGGCCCATTAAATGCGTCTTGTCCTATAATACGAGTGATAAGCTCATAGCACTGTGCGCCTTTCCACCTCCTGTGTGCCACTGTGGCAGCCCCTTTCGACTATAAAAGGAGGCCCATGGCATACTGGAGAAGGATTCGGCTCTTTCGAACCACACGCTCACCACAGCTAGTTCGAGAGCTCAAGAACTCTCTGAAATACACCCACGAAAGCAGGACGATGGTTTTACGCATCCTCGCGGCCCGAACCTGGGTAAACGATCCTTGTGCTGACTACTGATCCTGCTCTTCTTGCAACCCTGCGCCCTGGCAACCGTAGAAGGGATTCTTGTGATCCCATAGGTGTCGTTCCACACTGATAGAGTGTGTGTCTGATCGATTCGTCCATTATTCGTAAGTGGTGGGGAACGTAGTATTTCAAAAAATTTGCCTACGATCACGCAAGATCTATCTAGGAGAAGCATAGCAACGAGCGGGGAGAGTGTGTCCACATACCCTCGTACACCGAAAGCGGAAGCGTTTAGTAACGCGGTTGATGTAGTCGAACGTCTTCGCGATCCAACCGATCAAGTACTGAATGCACGACACCTCCGCGATCTGCACACGTTCAGCTCGGTGACGTCCCTCGAACTCTAGATCCAGCCGAGGCCAAGGGAGAGTTCTGTCAGCACGATGGCATGGTGACGGTGATGATGAAGTTACCTGCGCAGGGCTTCGCCTGAGCACCACGACGATTTGACCGATGTGTAAAACTGTGGAGGGGGGCACCGCACACGGCTAAGAGATTATCTATTGTGCTATTGGGGTGCCCCCTGGCCACGCATATAAAGGAGGGAGGAAGAGGAGGCCGGCCTAGGAGGGGTGCGCCTATAGGGGGAGTCCAACTAGGATTCCCAATCCTAGTTGGAGTCCCCTTCCTTTTCCAAGAGGGGAGAGAGAGGGAAGGAGTAGGAGAGGGAGAAGGAAAGAGAGGGGGGCGCCGCCTCCTCCCTAGTCCAATTCGGACTTGCCATGGGGGGGGGGCGCAGCCACCCCTTGAGGCCCTTCTCTCCTTTCCCATATGGCCAATTAAGGCCCACTACTTCCCCCAGCGAATTCCCGTAACTCTCCGGTACTCCGTAAAATACCCAAATCACTCGGAACCTTTCCGATGTCCGAATATAACCTTCCAATATATCGATCTTTACGTCTCGACCATTTTGAGACTCCTCGTCATGTCCGTGATCTCATCCGGGACTCCAAATAACCTACGGTACATCAAATCACATAACTCATAATCCAAATCGTCATCGAACGTTAACCGTGCGGACCCTACGGGTTCGAGAACTATGTAGACATGACCGAGACACATCACCGGTCAATAATCAATAGTGGAACCTGGATGCTCATATTGGCTCCTACATATTCTATGAAGATATTTATCGGTCAAACCGCATAACAACATACGTTGTTCCCTTTGTCATCGGTATGTTACTTGCCCAAGATTCGATCGTCGGTATCATCATACCTAGTTCAATCTCGTTACCGGCAAGTCTTACTCATTCCGTAATGCATCATCCCGCAACTAACTCATTAGTCACATTGCTTGCAAGGCTTATAGTGATGTGCATTACCGAGAGGGCCCAGAGATACGTCTCGGATACACGGAGTGACAAATACTAATCTCGATCTATGCCAACCCAACAAACACCTTCGGAGACACCTGTAGAGCATCTTTATAATCACCCAGTTATGTTGTGACGTTTGATAGCACACAAGGTGTTCCTCCGGTATTCGGGAGTTGCATAATCTCATAGTGATAGGAACATGTATAAGTCATGAAGAAAGCAATAGCAATAAAACTCAACGATTATAATGCTAAGCTAACGGATGGGTCTTGTCCATCACATCATTCTCTAATGATGTGATCCCGTTCATCAAATGACAACACATGTCTATGGTGAGGAAACATAACCATCTTTGATTAACGAGCTAGTCAAGTAGAGGCATACTAGGGACACTCTGTTTTGTCTATGTATTCACACATGTACTAAGTTTCCGGTTAATACAATTCTAGCATGAATAATAAACATTTATCATGATATAAGGAAATACAAATAACAAATTTTTTATTGCCTCTAGGGCATATTTCCTTCAGTAAGTTATGCATGGTTGTGTGGTGTCTAATGGTGGTCGTCGAAGGCTAGCTGGCAACAAGAGCGGTTGCATGGACGCCTGGTTGTCAATACGTGCGCATACGCTTCAAAGGCTCATCATCCATGAGTTCACATTTTACCACCACGCCAGCGTCTGACCGCCCTGGCCTACCGAAATCCCTTCCATTGCTAGCGCGCACTTCCCACCTGAAACGGTCACCATCTCTCCAGAACGTCAATGCCACATTCACCGGACTTAACTGTAGGTGCAGTTGGTGTGTCACTGACATGCGGGCCAGGTGCCCGTTGGGCCCACATGTCAGTGATCCAACGCACCTGTGGTTAAGTCACTGAAGCAACGTCCGCATTCATGCCCAACGCGACCTCTCACTGGCGCTGGCATTGCAGGAGCGCGACGACCGAGAGAGCTCCACTTGCGCGGCATCCCGGTGCAAGTGACCGTTCCACGTTAACGACACCACGGCCATCCTTCCGTCCGCTGCCCACATTAATGACACGGGGCTGCCGACGGACCTACTCCGGCGCCAGCCATCCATCCGTCTGCCGCGGCTCATTGCCATTCGCCCGCTATATTAACTTGAGTCCCAGCTCCCGGCCATAGCCAAAGACCCACACTCATTCTCCTCCGGTCCCTTCCTTCTGTCGGCACCACTCCAACCATGGCCACCTGGCTCTCCAAAGCTCTCTTGGACATACTGTCGCAGGAGCAGACGAAGGACATCGGCGGCTCCGCTCCGGGTGCGCTCCAAAGCTCTCTTGGACATACTGTCATAGGAGCGGACGAAGGAGATCGCCGGCTCCCCGCCGGCCGCCCTCCGCTGCCACGACCACAAAGCCGGCGCGCGTGCACGGGCGCAGCCGGCAGCGAGGAAGAGTAGTACACGGTAGGTCGCCGCCGCTCTAGTCCCAGGAAGGCCACCGCTCCCGCACTCAGTCGACGCCAAGCTTGGTGGGTTAAACATCGGCGGCCGATTAGCCGCTTGATGGCGACGTGGAGGAGGAAATCTTCAGAACCTTGTGCTCCGGAGGAGGAGGTTATCGAGGCAGATGAGGAGGAGGCAAAGGCAATGGCCGGCTTTCTCGGGTTCATGGCCGGACATGGTGGTCGGGCACCGGCGATCGTTTAGATTAGGTTTACAGTAGGTTTTAGTTCGGTTTGTGTGAAATATTTAATGAATTTCGTCCAGTTTATAGGAAAAGTTTTCGAAATGTAATGAATTTCATCCGGTTATTTCGAAATTTGCTTTGTTTGCATGAATTTCGTACGGTTAGTTCATATAGTTGTCGAAAGGTATGCGGGCAGCATTGGATGGCATCCATCCGTGTGCTTGGACAGATGCCGGTGTAAATTTGGGGGCCAGCGCTGGAGATGCCCTAACTATCATGCTATAATCGCTAACAGTGCTCCATTATTTCGCAGGGAACAGTTATACCTCGATCAAAATCAGATCCACCGTGCTTTGCACTCCTCCCACGTAAGAGTGTAGACTCTTGCTTACATAAAAATGAAACAAGTGGATGGTACTGTAGCACGTCATATCACTCATAGCCCGCCTAACGCGCGGGAAAGCACCGCCCTCATCATTTTGTTCTGGATTTCTATCGATCGATCGCACGAAAATGTTACTTTGCAAGTTCAAAAGGAAAAGGCGGCACACTTATGACTCGTACGTGTCGCATTCGCGTCGCACCCCCGACAGTCCGGCTTGCATGCCGCTCACCAGAGGGGACACGCGTTGTCTTGCATTTTCACTGACATGTGGGACTGCAATTGAATAAATCGTCGATAGCCGAAATCTAATCGCTCGGCGGGCGTCGGGTGAGAAGAGAGACGGGGGAGATAGAAGAGATCATTCGACCGCCACGCACGGACTCCAAGAAATATATGGTGATAATGTGAGGTGGGCCATGCGGGAGTCCGGACCGCTTCCAAGCCCGCTTCTGATCGCCCTGGCCCACCAGAACCCCCCCCCCCACGCCACCACCTCCCCGCGCGCGCTCCCCCCTCAGACGCCAGCTGCCCGCATTCATAGCAAGTAGTACCAGTAAAATTCTGGGCTATAAGGGCATGTACAATGGTTGATAAGATAGTCTTATCATAAGTCTTGCATGTAATTTAGAGATGACAAAAAACATGTGTACAATGGATCATCTCTTAGCCTTATCTTCAATAACTAGTTATTCCTAAAAACATGGTGAAACATATTGTGCTAAGAGATCATCTCTCGTCTTCTCTTAAATAAGAGAAGACAAGCCTTTTCTTATGATTTCTCTTTCCTCCACCTCATCACTTATCCTGTGTGGCATCCCTACAATAGAACCATTGTACATGCCCTAAGCCCGCTTATGTGGAGGAGAGAGAGAGGCATTGACAAAGTCAAGGAGTGGGATCTACAGGAGCCCGTCTCTACACGTGCTCCTAGGTATAAAAAACTAATTCTAAAAAAAGAGGCATAAAAACAATTGTGTCTAAAAAAAGAAAGGTAAAAAACATTTGAGAGGAAATAGATAGAGAGAAAGTTAGAAAAAGTTGTAACCTTATAGTCAACACTATGGTAGTATTACATGAGGAAGGAGGGAGTGGTGCACATGCCAAGTTCACTGGGCTGCCGTGTTTCACACTCCTCCGTCGTAACAGTGGAGACAATAGCTTTTATCAAAAATAAACAATGAATACTCGTTGCTCGTCCACTATACCGGAAAGAATACTTTCATTCAATGACATGTGGGACATCGACCATCCTGGTCCACCTGCCATGAAAAAATTATCTTGGTCCACCCCGGTCGTAGCGCAGGCCCAACCTTTCCCACTGTAAGTTGGTCGGACGAAGGAACCATCATGACTTCATTGAATTCCGCTTCTTCAAGAAAACTTACTGTACCCATAGTACTGCTACCACACGCGAAGACTGGACGACACTGTACCACGTCATATCACTAAAACCCACTAGGCCAAACTAGCTCGCCTCGGATTTGTACTCCCTACGTTTCAAAGTTAGTAGTACAAAGTTGAGTCATCTATTTTGGAACGGAGGGAGTACGTCTCTATACTGCTATGATTTTGTGTTGTACGTCGTTGTACTTTTGCTACGATTTTCCTACCCTATGAACCAAATGAGGCCTATCCGTATCGACTATTGTCTGATCGATTGCTAAGCCTATAATTTTAGGAGCTTGGGCTATTGGCCGATCAACGATGGATCAGTATAAGCGTACCACGAGCTCATCAGCCCCAACGTTTCTCTTCGATGAGTGTTTTGCAAGTACTATAGCTCGCATAGTAGCTAGCCTACTAACACCAAGAATCATCAAACAAGCCCTGTTGATATGATAAATAGTTCAAACTTACATCTAAGCATGCCATATATTACATCAAAAGCTGGTGAGGATACATCTGTTTCCACAACTCGGAGAGGGTTCGCATGATTCACTATCGAACAAAAGTGGCAAGTACCGCCCACACAAGACAGTGCACTAGCCCTAAGATGGTTTGATAACACGCATTGTTCTGGTAATTAAACACAATGCAAACTACCCTGAAGGATTAGCGTGACCAACTATTTCTTGTCATCGATCTCTCGGGCAATGACCACAGCACGGACAGCGGCATGGGAATCGATCTCTGGGGCGATGTCCACCGCGACATCGGAATCGATCTCTGGGGCGATGTCCACCGCGACATCGGAATCGATCTCTGGGGCGATGTCCACCGCGACATCGGAATCGATCTCTGGGGCGATGTCCACAGGATGGACAGCGGCATCGGAATCGATCTCCGGGGCGATGTCAACAGGACGGACCGCGACATCGAAAACGATCTCTGGGGCGTTGTCCACAGGACGGGCCACGACATCAGAATCATCAAGGACGTCCACCAGCACCTGTACAACCCTAACATATTAGCAAGCACATTAAAAATAATCAAAAACCACAACTATGGTAAGTCATTATTTTTTACCTTGTGCAACTCATCGGGGGATCCAATCCCTCCGGGGCCCATCTCCTCGTCCTCGATGGGGGCCATCACCTTGCCAGGGGAATACTGCTTCTCAATGGCGACTATCTCCTCAAACTCAGCCTTGAGCCTCGCATAGGTGGCCATTAGAGTTTCTGGGCTAGGCGCGGTGGAGCCCTTGATGTTCTTCCAACTTTCTTTGAGGAGTTCGTCCGCCAACGTCGTCAAATCTTTGGCCAGTGCTTGTTTCTAGGAGTTCTTCGTCTCCATGGGTTGGCCCGCCAACATGGTCAACTCATTGGTCGGTGCTCGCTTCCTGGAGATCGCTGTCTCCAGTGGGTTGTCCGCCGGCAACTCTTTGCCTAGTGCTCCAGGATCCATCAATGAACTGACAAAAAAAAGCAATCGAAAGGAAACCACAATCGCAATGAGAACAGGAAAAGAATAGGCTGTGAGAATCGGTCGGTGCTTCACAAAAAGAAGATTCTTGGAATGAAAATATATAGCATCGCTGATTCACCCACCTTTCGTTCGTCGGTACAGAATAAAAATGGCAGAAGTGAGTAGCCTGGAGTGAGGTTTTCTTCAAGAAAGGGGATAAAGGGATTCAACGAGCGTTCCAGTGAAATGATGGTTGCTTCGTCCAGTCCAACTTCGAGGCCACTTTACCACAACTGGTAAAGGTGTGCGTTTTGTGATATGATGGGTCATGACGGCCACACCGGGGTGACCGGTGAGTCTCGACTATAGCACCTCACTGTGATTTCGTGGATGGCACGCGGGCCCGGATGCTTTGATGTCCCGCACGTAGATAGAGCGGCTAGTCATATAGGAGTACTCAATATTGTGCACCGCGACCAAGGCGGAGAGTAAAACGAGAGAACTACATATTTATTTACAGCGTAGATTCACTCATTTTGCTCCATATGTACTTCGTCTCGGTGTAGTCTAGTCACTTGTTGAAATCTCTAGAAAGGCAAATACTCCTTTCTGGTTTACAGGGCTATACCAGCAAGTACTACAATAGTGGGCTCACATAGCAATTTTGACTCATGCAAGAGCTTCGCTATATCCGTGCTCCAAGGTTCACAACTGCCACGTTCGGGTTGCGCTTGGCTCTTCGCCTCTTCGAGAAGACGAACAATGATGTTACTACTACTTCTATAGTATCGAATCCACTGCTGCATGTCCGTCCATCGCGTGCAGGAGGGATAGCTTGTTGTAGTACTCTATAAGGCTAGTTGTAATGGGAGTATCATAGGTAGTACTCCCTCTGCTCCTAAATATTTGTCTTTCTAGAGATTTCAACAAGTGAATACATAGGGAGCAAAATGAGTGAATCTACACTCTAAAATATCTATATATACATCCCTTGTGGTAGTCCATTTGAAATATCTAAAAAGACAAATATTTAGGAACAGATGGAGTATCATGCATGCCAATTAGGCAAATTTGATGAGGTGGCATAGAAGTAAATGAAGAAAGAGAGGGTAAAAAGACAAATATTTAGGAACAGATGGAGTGTCATGCATGCCAATTAGGCAAATTTGATGAGGTGGCATAGAAGTAAATGAAGAAAGAGAGGGTTGAGTATCATATCATGATACCGTATCATATTAAATGTTGTGCTACTATGTGTCATGCATGCTAATAAATGAAGTCATCGATGATACTAACATATGATACTATGCACTACGGATGTGTAGTATCATACATTAGTATCATATGCATGATACTAGTATTCCATACTAGCCTAAGAAAAAGCCTATCCTTGTCTGTGAGCCACCGCGTGCATGGGCGAGGGAGAAGGCGTGTAGTAGTAAAATCAAGCTTCTCCTCGTTGTACGAGTTGACGTGACACATCATAGCACTGGACCCACATGGTTGCCTCTAAACATGGCTGAAAGACCCATAGTGTACAATATATTTACTGCAACCTCTAACATTTACCCCACCACAAACTAAAAAATATATTCCTGTCTTGACCAGATGAGCATGCAAACTACAATCACCAGGATGACAGGTAGGGCCAGAAGATTATTTTAATAAAAAAGCATGGAGCCGACCCCAACGATTTTAAGCTTACATGCACGGTACACGCTATCCTAGACTACTCTACACATGAAACTGCCACACGAGCGTCCGGGCTGCGCTTGGCTCTTTGCCTCTTCGGGAAGTCGAACAATGATGGAGTACTACTACAGTGGATGAGTATGATACGTCTCCAACGTATCTATAATTTTTTATTGTTCCATGCTATTATATTATCTGTTTTGGATGTTTAATGGGCTTTATTATGGTCTTTTATATTATTTTTGGGACTAACCTATTAACCAGAGGCCCAGTGCCAGTTGCTGTTTTTTTTCCTATTTTAGTGTTTCACAGAAAAGGAATATCAAACGGAATCCAAACGGAATGAAACCTTCGCCGAGGATCTTTCTTGGAACAAACGCAACCCAAGAGACTTGGAGTGGAAGTCAGAGACGCAACGAGGGGGCCACAAGGCAGGAGGGCGCGCCCAGGGGGGTAGGTGTGCCCCCATCCTCGTGGGCACCTCGTAGCTCCACCGACCTACTTCTTTCGCCTATATATACTCTTATACCCTGAAAACATCCAGGGGAGCCACAAAACCACTTTTCCACCGAGGCAACCTTCTGTACCTGTGAGATCCCATCTTGGGGCCTTTTCCGGCGATGTGCCGGAGGGGGATTCGATCATGGAGGGCTTCTACATCAACACCATAGCCTCTCCGATGATGTGTGAGTAGTTTACCACAGACCTTCGGGTCCATAGTTATTAGCTAGATGGCTTCTTCTCTCTATTTGGTTCTCAATACAAAGTTCTCCTCGATGTTCTTGGAGATCTGTTCGATGTAATACTTTTTGCAGTGTGTTTGTCGAGATCCAATGAATTGTGGGTTTATGATCAAGATTAGCTATGAAAAATATTTGATTCTTCTCTGAATTCTTATATGCATGATTTGATATCTTTGCAAGTCTCTTCGAATTATCAGTTTGGTTTGGCCTACTAGATTGATCTTTCTTGCAATGGGAGAAGTGCTTAGCTTTGGGTTCAATCTTGCGGTGCTCGATCCCAGTGACAGAAAGGGACCGACACGTATTGTATTATTGCCATCGAGGATAAAAAGATGGGGTTTATATCATATTGCTTGAGTTTATCCCTCTACATCATGTCATCTTGCTTAATGTGTTACTCTGTTCTTATGAACTTAATACTCTAGATGCATGCTGGATAGCGGTCGATGTGTGGAGTAATAGTAGTAGATGCAGAATCGTTTCGGTCTACTTGACACGGACGTGATGCCTATGTTCATGATCATGCCTAGATATTCTCATAACTATGCACTTTTCTATCAATTGCTCAGCAGTAATTTGTTCACCCACCGTAATATATGCTATCTTGGGAGAAGCCACTAGTGAAACCTATGGCCCCCGGGTCTACTTTACATCATATAAGTTTCCGATCTATAATTCTAGTTTACTATTTATTTTGCAATCTTTACTTTTCAATCCATACAACAAAAATACCAAAAATATTTATCTTATTATCTTTATCAGATCTCACTTTTGCAAGTGGCCGTGAAGGGATTGACAACCCCTTTATCGCGTTGGTTGCAAGGTTCTTGATTGTTTGTGCAGGTACTAGGCGATTTGCGTGTAGTCTCGTACTGGATTGATACCTTGGTTCTCAAAAACTAAGGGAAATACTCACGCTACTATGTTGCATCACCCTTTCCTCTTCAAGGGAAAACCAACGCATGCTCAAGAGGTAGCAGAGTACTACAGTATGCTTCTGGCCATCTGACACCGATTGAACTGCTGCATGTCCATCGCGTGCGGGAGGGAGAGCGTGTAGCGAACGAAAGCTTCTCCTAGTCCTGCCAGCCACCACGCTCATGGGCGAGGGAGGGACGCAGCTTCATTGACTTACTGCTCCTGCCTTTGCGTGTATGACAGGTGGGCCCAACAGGTGGGTGGCCCACCTGTCATGCAGCCAAAGGCAGGTGCAGTTAAGGCGAGAGGGCATTGTAGTAATCAAACTTCTTATTGTACGAGTTGACGCGACACATCAAAGCACTGCACTCGATATATTTCAATAATTTGCGTTTACCGATGCATTAATTACAACGCATGCATGCATGTCGTGACTCTCCTTTTGATACTTGCATGTGTTGATTTAATGCACCTTGCCAAATTTTGACTATAAATTTAACTAACCAAATTTTCAGGCATGTAACCAAACTATGTTCAAGTACGAATCAAACGATATAATTTTTCTTAAAATGCACTAACATTTTGTCAGTTAAATCTTTGGTCAAAATTTAGCACCACTTACAAAGGGGCTCAATAAATATTGTACTCTCACATTTTGTTTTGAGGATACTCCCACATAGAAAATATAAATAATAATGCATGTTGGGGCAGCCCACGTTTTCGATAATTTTAGCCGTGGGCTTGTTCACAAATTTTACGAGGGGGTGGTTGTTCATTTAATGGAGGGTCTTGTACCAGACTTGAACGATACAAAGTGCGACCTGGCACACCGTAACACCACTTGGAATAAGCGGATAGCTATCTCAAAAAATAATCAACAACTCAAAAAAAAAATGACGACCTAGCACGTACACAATTTTAAATGACTGTGTTGATGGAGTGAAAAAGGAAAACTACCCCACTACGTATATATAGGCCGGAACCTCTGCGCTTGCTTGCTAGGGTTGCTCTTCACACACTCTCATCCTCTCCAGATCAAAACAAGATAGTGGTGGTAACACTGTCTTTCTCCCTTCAAAAAACAATGTCTTTCTATCCTCACCGCTGGTTACAGATCCGGACATATCCCCATCCGCCGGTGAAGGGGAGGAGGGGCACCGTTTAGGCCGTCGTCGATAGCGAGGGAGGAGACCCACTGCTGGCCGCATTCATTATCTCTGGCCGAGCGCCGACGCGGGAGGTCCTCCGAACCCTTCGTCGTTGACCTAGTGTGGGCAGATCCGGCCTCCCGCCGCCCACCTATCCACATCCCGACGACCTTCAAGTATATCTTCCTTCGAAACCGCCCTAGCTTTACTTCCCCAGCTCGCTACGTCGCTGCATGTGCATCATTTTCTACCTCTCAGCCCCTCTCGATCGGATGGTCCAACGACACATATTTTTCTTCTTCTATTGTTAGAGGTAAAGCTACTTCATGGAGTCAAATCTTGTACTTGGTTCAAACAAGAAATAAAGTGGGGGTGGGGGAATTTAGTATGTATATCGGACTTGGTACAAATAGGAAGGATAGGGGGGTGAAAGTAGTACAGGCTGGTCATCCAACCGGTCTCTTGGTCGAAAAGGGAAATATAGGGGAAACGCTGTACACAGTGGTCTAACCAGGACTAGATTTGCTATCCACACATAAGATGGCTGCATGCATCATTACGATGCAGAGGCTGGGGGCACGCCTCGATTTCCAAAAAAACATAGGAGTAGGTGGCTAGAGTGAACAAAAATGGGACCAACCCAGATATGTTTCTTGGATGTTTGTTTCTCGGGGCAACAAACTCTAAATCACCACTTTATGCCCCGGTTTAGGTACAAGGTGCTGGAGTGCTGGTGCACCCACTGTCCCATGCCCTTATACCAAATATTTAGTTGTTCTTAATCTAATGCCCCTGGTAAAATGAAGCCATGCCACTATTATAAGCCATGACAAGTTTAGCCAAATGTTTTTCCTATAATTGTTTGAGACTCTGACTGTTTCCTCTATAGCTATTTGTGCAAACAGGGATATCCATATCACCTGGTTGCTGTTGTGACCTTCTGGTGCACTGCACAAAACATTTCTTAAAAGAAGTGACTTTTGTGCTGTTTAACTGGAATGTCAGAATGGAACAATTGGTTCATTTCGGTGGAACTGCACAAGGGAGATCTGTGTTCCAATCCTCATCATCCATATTGGCACCATAACCTTCCTTTAGGTAAGAATGATATTTAATGCATGGGTTCATCTCTATTTTGCGACTGCCATGAGAAAATAATGCTATTGTTTACTAGTACACTTGTACTCCCTCACTGACAAAACCAATTCTGAAATAGAAGGCCAATCATGTACTTGGTCTCACCAACTGGTGAGGAAAAAGAGAAACAGAGCATGAAGAGGAAGAAGAAGAAGAATAAACAATGCCAAGGTGATCTTGCTGAAGCCGAGGCCTCAGTCGAGGCCATTAAAGAGCTCCGGCAACATCTACCTTACACGTGAGACAATCCTCCAGGGAGCCCTTCCACTTCCGCGTATTGTCCATGATGAATTTGATGCTACTGTTAGAGTAATATGCTAATGTCTTTCTATCCTTTCTCACTAAGCTAATGAAGGTTTCACATTGTTCCTACTTCTGCAAATAGGGATCATGTTGTGCCAATCATACATTTTAGTGGAACTACACAAGACAATACAATGAACTGTATCCCAGCCAGTGCTTTAACTCTACTGGAAGTTCTTGATAATCTTTCGATATAATCTCAGCATTGGTAAACAAGAGTGATTTCAACCATACATTTGAAGTGCACGAAAATATATACTATTGAGTGATTCCAGTGAGTGCTTTATCATCTCTTCTGGGACTACATGAATAAGCTTTTTTGCTCAGGTTGGTACCGGCCTAAGGCCTTCATCCATATTAGTTTGTATGTTAAAGTTTTGCAACCTATGATACATGGCAATGCTTTGAGTGTTGAGCTAATTGGCACTGATTAAATAAACTAATACCTCTCTTTAAGCAAGACTACTATGTTGCTAACTTTACCCATTAAGATAATGAGGGTGCTTCTATTTGTTAGTGTATGTTTCATCAACTAGTCCCACTATTACACTAATCTCACTCTCTCAATATATGTGCAAACAGGGATGCTCGATTTTGGTGGAACTGCACAAAAACTTTGGGTGCTTCATTGCCTCGACAGCTTCCTTCCTTTCCTGTCAGTCACTGAACTGGGCTTGCTTCCTTCCTTTGCTGTCATTCGCTTGGTTTATCAAGGCTTCCAGTTAAAGGAAATAGTAATTGATATGCTACCTCACACAGGTTGGTACTGGTCTTTATCCTGATTATTGTGTTTGTCATATGTATTGGTAATTTGGTATTGTGCTACTATTTTCTGATTTCATAAAGGAGTAACTTGGAGCCTGAACTCGCAGGCAAATCATTACATTGGAGTAGAACTGCACAAAAATATCAGATGGACAGGTACTTATGCCGCTGCTATGTACTCCAAAGTTCACTCAGACAAGCATCGATGTTGACAAGAAGAAGTGCCTATATTCATTCGAGTATCAACCGGCATCAACCAGTTGTCAAATTCCAAGTATTGGAAGAGTGAACGCCAAAAATATTGCTTAGCACATAGCCCAGAAAAATGCAGTCCAGTCTTTGGTCCCAACTTGTGCCTTTTGGTTATCGGCACATATGGTAGCGAACTGTATGGCATGGAGTCTAAAGATTCCAGACAAGTTGGTTGACGCGTATATTCATCTGGCACTTAATCAGTCTGCATGCTAGGGATGCTCCATTTCAGTTGAACTGCACAAAAAATTTGGGTGGTTCATTTTCTCAACCGTCTCCTTTCTTGTCTGCGATGTAGAATTTTGGCGAGCTACAGGACCAAGATGAGCCAGTAAACTAGTTGGATGAAAGTAGTGGCCAAGTTGCTCAAACCTCCCTCGGCACGAGGCCACTATTTGAGGATAAACCTACAAGCAAAGTTCAGATTGTCTGTGCTGCCTCTTATGTACTCAAAAGTTTACTCGTACAAGCATTAATTTTAGCAAGAAGTACCTCCGACTGAACACCATTTACCAGTCTGTACCCTAGGTAATTAAAGTTCGTCCACGGATGATATTGGCTGTGATCTCAATCATTTGGTTGCATAAACATACTGAACATGTGTATATCTGAATCTTTTTGTGAATTATCTATGAATATTGTCGTGTGATCTATCAATCATTTGGATGCATAGCCATGCTGAACTTGTGTATATATGAATCTTATGAGTTGTTGATTGTGAATGTTGGCTATGAATATGAACGTGTCCTGTGAACCTGAGTTTGATACGAATGTTTACCTGTTCTGTTGTACTTGTGTGTGAACTTGTTAGTATGTCTACTGTGGGATTTGTGACGTGTGGGTGTCAACGGCACACCATCTTCCCGAGAAGAATTGCACCTACTTTGTTAGGGTAGCAACGACGCATCAGCTCTTCTTAATATTTTTGCTCTGTTTTCCCCTCTCCCCCGCTCAACCCCCGCCGTAATGTTTTCGGCCTCAAAACAAGCATAGTACTGCGTTGTTTTGGGGCTTGATGAAAAATTGAGTGCTGGTTTCTGTAGGTTGGCCCGCCCAACAAATGGGCTGCTGGTCCACCACAGAGTAGGAGGCTAAAAATACAAGTTGTATGGTGCACAGGCAAGTAAAAAAACGCCATCGAGAGCCTTCCACTGAAGAAAAAAAATCGCGTCTGATGTGCTTCTTCAGTCGCGCCGCCGGCCCCCTCTTTAATCCAGTTTGCTCGGGGATCTAGCTGGTATCAATTTTTCCACAAGGTGAACAAGTATCAGCTCGGCCTAGGTATGCGTAGCCCACGACATACGGAGACAGTGGTTTCAACTTATTTTTTGAGGTCCATACCGGCCTATGGGCCTCCCAGCATAGGTTTTACTTTTTCTTAAAGATCGGCATCCCAATCTATTTCCTTAATAAAACGCAGATGTCTGTTCTATTTATCTATATATAGAATAATAATGATGTGTCCAATTTATGTTTTCCCTTCTAACCACATTACATATATTTATATTATTACTATTATTGTATATTTCATAGAGACTTATATAAACATTATAAAAACATCCCACATGTTATTAACTTATAAAAGTAAATGTTTAACAGAAGTTGGCAAGGAAAATCCTGGTTGTTTTTGACTCACAGGTAGGAAAATCTTGGTGATTGCGTACAAAAGCTTGCGAAGATTTTAAGGACCAATGTAGTAATAACGCGCTCATTTTTATTTTCAGCAATAACTCGCTAATTTTTAAATTTTATATATAAAAAATGTGTCGCAACGGTTTATTTTTGATATTAATTGCTCTTTCTAGCCTAACATTATATATAGAACGAGCCCAGCTAATTTGTGTATTTCAAGAAAGTGCAAATGGGTTGGGATTTCTTAGAAAATATTAAATGGCCCGCATTGACACGAAATTATTTGTTCACCCAGCCCAGCAAATGGACTGTACATTCTACAAAACATGGGTTAAATATATGCCATATTTTTTGCAGGCTGACATGTGGGCCAATAGGTCGAAGCCTACGCAAGGCGTTGTCAACTTGGTCAACAAATGATTATGACATCCACAACCATTGGATTCATATCCAACGGCTGGCATGCACCTTCAATCTCTCCTCTTCTTCCTCCAGCGTCGCCGGGATCACCTGGTCCGGCCTCCGGCGGCTAGCGGCTCTGCTTAGCACGCATCGCTGCGAAGCGCTACCCTACCGCTGGCCAGGCTATCCCTCCACCCCTCCACACCTCCTGTTATTCTCCACCGACTACAGCCCCACACCGCACCAGAACCAGTTATAACCCTTGTACTCCTCTCAATCTGCGACTCCACAGCCGCGTCTTCCCATCCGGGGCCTCGCCATCGTCCATCGCCTCGCTGCGCTCGGCGCGGCGTGGTCAACAAACGAGA
This sequence comes from Triticum aestivum, assembly GCF_018294505.1. Lineage (NCBI taxonomy): Eukaryota > Viridiplantae > Streptophyta > Magnoliopsida > Poales > Poaceae > Triticum > Triticum aestivum. Next base: position 484,758,251 of record NC_057802.1, on the reverse strand, counting down.
GTCATCGGAAGAGGACTGTACGTGGAGAACCTGGCGACCGGGACCCATGAGGTCCATGGTCGCACGCAAGGAAAGTTCCTCCTTATTAAGCTGGAAAAAATGTTTCCTCCCCCTGACAGCTGGGACCCACCGGCTGTATCTTCTCACGGAAGGAAGTGCCTCCTTGTTATGCGAAAAAACTATTCCTCTCGTTGATAGCTGGGACCCGTCAGATTTGGTGGCTAACTTGTGGGCCTACTAAGCGGACGTGTACGCAGGGCTTTGTCAACTTAAACCACAAATGATTCTAGCAGCTGAACCATTGGATGTTAATCCAACAGCCGTGCTCCTTCTTCAACCTCTGTTCTTGCTCCTGTCTCCCGTGGGCGGCAGTGCTGCCGCGCACCCGAACCAGTCAAGTTTCCCACTCCTCTCCATCTGCGACTCCACTGCCGCGTCTTCCCCATCTCCGGGTTGTTCCAGTCTCTGGCCTCGCCGTTGTCCACTGGCCTTGGTGCGCTCGGCACGGTGTGGTCAACGTCATCAACAACCAAGAGTCATCGAAAGATGACTGTACGTGAGAGGCTGAAAGTGGGGACGCTCCACGCCCATGGACGCATGCATGCAACTGCATCCTTTTTACCCTAAAAAATAATTTCTCCCCTGACTGCTGGGACCCACCAGCTACATCTTTGCACGCAAGGAAGTGCGTCCTTATTACGGGCAAAAAAAACATCCCCCCTGACAGCTGGGTGTCCGTGTACAAAAGAAGGGGCGCACCTTTGTACCCCTTTACCTGTGCACGGGCAGTCGAAGCCGCGCCCACGGTCACATCAAGCAGAACAGGGGAGGTGAACCAAGGTAAAAAAACCAAAGCCCAAGATGGCCAGAGCAACGCCAAGACCAAGGACGCGAGGAAGCAGAGGGGCGGAGCAGTTTCCCCCGGCAAGACCCTTGCTGGGGGCATCCTCAGCGGCCCCGGCAAGACCCTTGCCGGGGCAGCACGCCCAAAACACCAACAAAGCGAGCCTCCCTTGAGCCCACGTCCCCAAACACCATCAACCACATTGGGCCAGGGCTCGGGAGGCACCTCTGTGGTGGCATGCAGATCTTTGTGAAGACAAGGAATATTCAAGATCAGATGAAGATTAGAAGACAACGATCCTCGGCAAGATCCCTGCCGAAGGGAGCCACAAGACCCCAGGCAAGATCCTTGCCGGGGACGACAGCGCGCCACAGCGAGACCCTTGCCGGGCCACCCAGCAAGACCCTCACCGAGGACGCCAGCGGGGCCAGCATGAGGCCCGCACCAACCAAGTTTCCACTGCCGTTTGCATGCAGCTGCCAACCCAACCAGCTGGGCAGGCACCTGCGTAGTAACATGCAGCTCCCAGGCCAGCTCATCAAGCGCCTGCGTGGCGGCATGGAGATCTTCGTGAAGACCCTACCACCGCGCCACCTCAGCTGCCTACCTGCCTACATGGCGCCGCACACATCACTGGCCAGGGCGCTTGTCGAAGCGAGGAGGAGCGGCGACGGACGGGACGGGCCTCGCCCCCGATAAAGCGAGGGGACACCTAAGCTACGCATTAAATGCGTCTTGTCCTGTAATGCGAGCGATAAGCTCATAGCACTGTGCGCCTTTGCACCTCCTGTGTGCCACTGTGGCAGCCCCTTTCGACTATAGAAGGAGGCCCATGGCATACTGGAGAAGGATTCGGATCTTTCGAACCACACGCTCACCACAGCTAGTTCGAGAGCTCAAGAACTCTCTGAAATACACCCACCAAAGCAGGACTAGGCTTTTACGCATCCTCGCGGCCCGAACCTGGGTAAGCGATCCTTGTGCTGACTACTAATCCTGATCTTCTTGCAACCCTACGCCCCGGCAACCGTAGAAGGGATTCTTGTGATCCCATAGCTGTCGTTCCACACCGACATCTTTGGCGCACCAGGTAGGGGGCGCAATTGTGAGAATCTGGTCTAGTGGATAGCCTAGCAGTTCTTCGTCGCCATAGCTCCCAAGAAATAGACGGCTAGGAGAAAGGGACGCCGCCTACGAACGTGAAGGACGCCAGTGCGGCAACAGAGAAGCTAAGTCATTCAGAGCTTTGAGTTATTTCCTTTTATATATAAGGTTATCGTCCTCAGAGATCTTGCCTATGTAAGAGAAACCTGCACACAAAGGGGCTCTCCCGCAATTGGCAACGCCCTTGTTCTGTTTCGAGTCCGCTCAACAGCTCAAAGCAGCCGCGTCGAGAGTAGTGGGGTAGTCTTCCGCACTTGGCAACGCTCCCGACTCTGACTCGAGTCAAACTCGACAGTTCGGGCGGCCACGCTAAGAGCGGTAAGGTGGTTCGCTCGGAGGCAAGCACACTGGGGACCCGTCCCCCAGATGCCGCCCTGGGGTTACGCGTCGGCAAACCTACCCAGTTAACGTAGGGTGGACATACAAAGAAAAATCAAACAGGAAAATAACATGCATGATACTAAACGTGCTGCAGAGTCATATTACATCAAATTGTTGCTGCGGTTCTAACTAGAGATAGCAATTGTCTTGGTTGTGAACCTGCAGCGGCGATAAGGAATGGGGTGCCTAATCCCGGCGCTGGCCCTCCACCCTCAGAATTCCGCCGACACGGCTGATGATGGGCTCGATGCGCTCCCTGAGCGGCGCGAGGTCGGTACCCTCCGGCAAGCTCTCCGGCGCGGCGCCGAAGTCGAGGTCGGGGTACCAGTATGCCACCTTGGTGAGAACCTTGGTCATGGCACCCTGGCAAAGCCTCCGGGCCTCGTCGGTCAGCGAGGCTGCCCGGTTGGCGTGAAGCTGCTCCAGGGCCCCGAGAACACACTCGAAGAACAAGGTCAACTTGGCGTTGGTGGTCCCGTTGCGCTCTGGGATGTACCTCACGCTTGGCATCCCCATGGTAGCCAACTGCGCGGTGATCCTGCCGGCGACGTCCTCGAGGCAGCCGATCCAGCGGTTCACGCTCTCCTTGAAGTCCTTGTGCTCGACGGCCTCGTTCTTCTGCCGCTGCTTCTCGGTCTCTAGCTCCTTGGCCAGGATCCCCTCCCGGTTTTGGCCTCCGTGAGCATCCCCTCGAGGCCCTCCTGCCAGCGTGAGGTCCTTGACGGACTTGTTGGCCTCGAAGAGCTCCCCAGCCCTGCTGACGGCCGCGCCCTGCGCCTCCGTCAGGGCGCTGTTGAGCGTGTCCTTCTCCTGGGACAGCTTCAGGGCCTGCTCCTTCAGCCCGTCCCGCTCCGCCTCCAGCTCCTTCACCTTGTCGGCGTGAACCTGGGCCTGGGCATCGAGCGCCTCTTTGTGCCTCAGCTCCAGCTCACTAGTCTGTTGCAAGACAAGCTTCCCCACCTCTTCGTCCTTGCCGCGAAGCGTGGCGGCAAACTTCTCCTTGCGCGCGGCGAGGTCCTCCTCCTAGGAGGTCAGCGCGGCCTGGTGCTGGGTTCGGGCGGCCTCGGCTGCCGCGGCCAAGACCGCCGCCGTCTCCTGGGCCTTCTCGATGTCGGCCAGCTTCATGGTGAGCTCCACTTCACGTTTGTCCAGCTCGCCCTGGGCGGCCTTCAGCTCATCACAAGCCTGGCGGAACCAGTCCCGCGGCTCGGCGACGCGCTTCTGGAGGTCCGCCTCCGCCTTCTCCACCACCGCCGTCCTGGACTTTGCTTTGTCCAGGCGGGCGAGGTGGAGCGCCTGGAGCTTCCGGTAGCTGGCGCCCATGGCGTGGAGGAGCCTCTCTTCCTGCAAGCCATCGCCGCCAATGCTCAGCTCGTCGACGATCCCAAGCCCGGCGGCGGCAAGCACTTCGTCATCGAACACCTCTCCCTCAACGGGTGTCCTGGTGCTCGACACGCCTGGAAGGTGGACGAACAAGTTGTCAATCACCCTTAGGTACTTGCCGGAGCCGGAAGCGGCAGAGGAGGAAGGCCGGTCATCAGCCACCTCCTCCTGCTCCTCGGCAGCAGCCCTGCCGGCCTCCCCGGCAGGCCCCTTGCCGGTCTCCTCAGCGGCAGCCTTGCCGGCCTCCCCGGCAGGCCCCTTGCCGGTCCCCTCAGCAGTGGCCTTGCCGGCCCCCCCGGCAGGCCCCTTGGCGGCGTCCTTAGTAGTGCCTTCGGCGGCCTCCTCTGCGGCGATCCTCTCGGCGTCCGCCTCGGCGGCCTTTGCGACGTCCTCGATGACGGCGTCCATGTCCTCTGGGTTCACCGAGGAGGAATCTGGACACCGAAGAAGGGGGTGAGGCAAGGCCAAGACCAAGGGTCAGCAATAAGGAAAAAGGAACATGGACAAGAGGCGAGCGACTTACCGGCACCAGTGCTAGGCTGGGAAAAAGAAGTCCCCTCCCCGCCAACATTTGGCGTCGAGGCAAAGCCACCAGCGCTCAAGTTCTCCTCCTCCTCCTCCATGTGCGTGGGCTCAGTGCTTGGTGCCCTTACCGGGGACGCCCCTCGGGGCGGCGTGGTCGATGGGGGCGGCGTGTTGGGAGTAGCCCTCTGCGGCTCCTCCTGCTGCCGCTCTCCTCTTGCATACCCGGCAAAGTCAGCACCAAAGTATCGTGTCCTTAACACATGTCGACAAGGGGGAGAGTGGTGAGCTTACGCTGGGGGCTGGACCGGGGGCTGCTGTCCGGGCTACTCAGCACCGCCAATGGCGCCCTTCAAGTACCGGCCGGGGGCTGGCCGCCCGCCGAGGTCTTCACCCTCTTCACCCTTTGGGCCAGCATCTCCACATCCCTGCCAAGATAAAAAAAAGTCAAGACAACCGAAACGGATTGAGGAGGCAGAGATGAAGGGAAAGAGCCAGATACTTACTCGTCGTCCTCCTCCTCCTCTGCTGTCTTCCTCTTCCTCCTCGGGCTGAGGGACCCGTAGTCAAAAGTGACCCCCGCGTCGGCATCCGCCGGGGGAGGGGAGGAGGGCCGAGTCTGCGGACGCATGGACGGAGAAGAAGCAGATGCCTTCTTCCTCGCTGCCGCGGCATTCACCACCTTCTTCGCCGCCCTGGCCCTCGTCTGGCGCGCGGACTCCTCTGGGTTCGGCCGCCGCGCGGCCCTGGCGGACCACACCGGCTCACCGAAAGTGGCTCGCCACAGGACTCGCCCTCTCCCTGTGGCCGGAGGGACAACAGCCCCGGCCTCCTCCTCCGACGACTTGTCAGCCGCTTTCTCAACCAGAGGAGCCTCGGTACCGGCGCTGCTGGCTTCCCCAGCAGCCACCGCCCATCGGGTGAGCTCCTCCTCCTCCGCGGCCGTCGCAGCCTTGTCCTCCACACCGCTAGTGCTGCCGGCCTCCTCGGCAAGCTGTGCCTCCCTCGCCCTAGTGGCAATGTAGTACAGTTCCGCCTGGGTGGTGTCCTGGACGAGCAACCGCTCGGCGTCGGCGTTGATGTACCCCTCATGCAGAGTGTCGAAGAACTGCTGCACCTCGACGTCCTCCGGCTCCTTCCAGCTCGGGTCGGGGCCGTGCATGTTGCAGTTCGGCATCATGGCGATGATCTCGGTCCGGCGCGAGTTATTGCACAGCGGGACCACTCCCGCCGCCAGCTTGGACAAAGGCCCCTTGAAGACCTTGCCGGCCTTCGCGGCGGCCCTCGCGACCTTGCCGGTCCGCTCGATCTCACCATCATGGCCCACATCAAGCTGGAAGAGCCGCTGGCAGAAATGGGCATGCCCCATCACTGTGAAGTTGTGGTCGAGGCCGGGGCGAAGCCGCATGATGTCGGCGGGGTTCGTGAAGAGCCAGGCCGGCCTCCCCTTGTTGTGTAGTGGAGCGATTTGGTGGCGGATGAAGTACGCCCCGATCATCTCAAGGGTGAGCCCGGCCTCGGTGAGCCGAAGGATCCTGGTGGTGGCGACCGTGAGCTTCTCGTCGTCGGCGTCGACATCGCTCCAATCGCTTCTGCGGACCGGCGGCGCCCGGCGAACTTCGCAGAACGCCGGCGGGTCCTTCTCTTTGATCCAGCACCACCGGCCCCGCCATTCTTCCCACCTCTCCTTCATGGCACCCTCCGGATACGCACCCTTGGACCTTGGGATCCAGGCGATGCAACCGGAGATGGCGCCCCCTGGTTGGATCCGAGGGGAGAAGTAATGCCGAAAGAGCGCCGTGTTGGGGTGCACCCCGGCGAAGCCTTCGCAGAGGTGAGCGAAAAGGGCCATACACGCCACCGAATTCGGGGTAAAATCCAAGAGGCGGAAGCCGAAGGTGTGCATGATGTCGCTGAAGAAATCAGAGAAGGGAGGACAAAGCCCGCAGGAAAAGTAGTCGACAAAGAAGGGGTACCGATTTGGGGCAGCCTCGGCACAGTTGGCGGGGATGATGCTTGTGGCTGGGTGCCCCGACTTCTCTCCCCCGTCTTCACTCCCCACAAGGGCCTGAAGGATTCCCGAAGCTCGAACACGTCGACTGTCAAGGGGAAGTAGGCGGACTGCGTCCGCTGCACCGCCAACGCACTCTCCGGCGGCTCCGCCGCTCCGGCGTTCTTGGCCACGCCCTTGCCCTTGACGGATTTCGGCGCCATGGCGGCTGGGAGAGAAGGGCAAGGCAGAAGGCGGCGGGAACGGAACGGCGGCGAGCGAAAACGAAGCTTGGGGAAGAAGAGGAAGACAAGCGGAGGCTTCTGAGATTGGGTTGCGCGAAGGGTAAAAGGAACAGTGCCCACGGTTTCCCCTTTTTATGGGGAAGGTGCGGGTCGCGCTGCCCATTTACTATGATGTGATGCATGCGTGCGGGAACTGCCCCACACATGCCGCCCACGTCACACACCCCTCAACATCGCGCCACGCCGCGCGTGGGTCGTGGGAACCGAAGCGCGCGAAAAGTTTTACCACGGTAAAAACTGCCCTGCCTGCCCGCGCACCGTTTTGGGCCTGGCCCAACAACATGTCGCGCTTATGTCTGGCCCAGGCCTGGGGGCTCCTGTCGGTGTACAAAACAAGGGGCACACCTTTGTACCCCTTTACCTATGCACGGGCAGTCGGAGCCGCGCCCACGGTCACACCAAGCAGAACAGGGGAGGTGAACCAAGGTAAAAACTGAAGCCCTAGACGGCCAGAGCAACGCCAAGACCAAGGACGCGAAGAAGCAGAGGGGCGGAGCAGTTTCCCCCGGCAAGACCCTTGCTGGGAGCAGCCTCAGTGGCCCCGGGAAGACCCTTGCCGGGGCAGCACGCCCAAAATACCAACAGAGCAAGCCACCCTTGAGCCCACGTCCCCAAACACCATCAACCACGTTGGGCCAGGGCTCGGGAGGCACCTCTGTGGTGGCATGCAGATCTTTGTGAAGACAAGGAATATTCAAGATCAGATGAGGATTAGAAGACAGCGATCCTCGGCAAGATCCCTGCCGAAGGGAACCACAAGACCCCCGGCAAGGCCCTCACCGAGGACGCCAGCGGGGCCATCATCAGGCCCGCACCAACCAAGTTTCCACCGCCGTTCGCATGCAGCTGCCAACCCAACCAGCTGGGCAGGCACCTGCATAGTAACATGCAGCTCCCAGGCCAACTCATCAAGCGCCTGCGTGGTGGCATGCAGATCTTCATGAAGACCCTACCACCGCGCCACCTTAGCTGCCTGCCTGCCTACATGGCGCCGCACGCATCGCTGGCCAGGGCGTGTGTCGAAGCGAGGAGGAGCGGCGACGGACGGGACGGGCCTAGCCCCCGCCCCAGATAAAGCGAGGGGACACCTAAGCTACGCATTAAATGTGTCTTGTCCTGTAATGCGAGCGATAAGCTCATAGCACTGTGCGCCTTTGCACCTCCTGTGTGCCACTGTGGCAGCCCCTTTTTACTATAAAAGGAGGCCCATGGCATACTGGAGAAGGATTTGGCTCTTTCGAACCACACGCTCACCACAGCTAGTTCGAGAGCTCAAGAACTCTCTGAAATACACCCACCAAAGCAGGACTAGGGTTTTACGCATCCTCGCGGCCCGAACCTGGGTAAACGATCCTTGTGCTGACTACTAATCCTGCTCTTCTTGCAACCCTGCGCCCCGGCAACCGTAGTAGGCATTCTTGTGATCCCATAGGTGTCGTTCCACACCGACACTGGGACCCAGCAACTATATCTTCGCACACAAGGAAGTGCGTCCTTATCCTCCCTGACAGCCGGGACCCACCCGGTCGAAGCGTACATACCATTGTCTGTCTTGTCGAAACGTGTACGTACATACTGGTCGATCGGTCCCTCTACAAGTATGAACCGTGGCCGAGTAAGTAGCGGCACATGTCATAGTAGAGCCCCCCACGTAGTAGTTCAGGCTGTCCCATCTAAACCGTGTACACGTACATATAGCCACACGCCAAAAAATACGGCCACGTACGTACATACGGGCGGGGTCTCGAACGCCTACTCGCGTATACGTACGGCCAGGGCTCGTGTACATGGCTGGGTCAGAACGGTGAAACTGCGTCATCGTCGTGTTCATGGGGAGGCAACGGAATGCGTCGTGTTCATGGGGAGGCAACGGAACGCGTGCTGTTCATCGGGAGCCAACCGGCTTGGAAGGAACAGCCGATGGAAACGAGGCCTGGCATACCGCAGAACGGAGGAAACGGCCTTGTGTTCGACCGGCCACGGTCAAAACGGGATCCTGTTCATTGGGAGGGGTTTGGCATACCGCGAAACGGAGGAAACAGACTTCTCTTGGACCTCCTACGGTCGAAACGGGGTCCTGTTGATCGGGAGGGACCACCTCCGACTGTTCATCAACGGGCTCCTGTTCATCCAACCTCCACCTCGTGCTCCTCCACCAGCTACTGTTCAACCAACCCTCTCCATGGGGTCCTGTTCAACCACCCCTCCACGGGCTACTGTCCATCCATCCCTCCATCGGCTACTGTTCCACCAGCCCTCCACAAGGTCGTCCTGTTCCTCTAGCTCTCCACGGGGTCCTGTTCATCTAGCCCTCCGCCGGCTTGATCGATCGGGGTACTGTTCATCCAACGGCAACGTCCTCTATTACCACGGGTTCCTATTCATCCAACCCCCCACCGGGAACTGTTCATCCAAACCCCCCCAACAACGCTCATTATTCATCAAGAGGCAGCATCGATCGGCTTCAGTTAGCAGCAGTAGCGAAGGAATCACTCGGGTTCAGTTAACAGCAAGGGATCGATCGGGGTTCAGTAACGTAGCTAGTGCAATCGCTCGGGTTCAGTTAGAGCCCAACGCCTCGCTTGGGTTCAGTTAGAGCACAATGCCTCACACACACACGCGTACGTGTACGAGAGAAACACGCAAACCTTCATGCATCGCTCGGCCCCGACCACCCACCGTAACCGGGAACTCCTCGATATTTTCCTCGCCCTTGCTTCTACCACGGTTTTTTCCGTCATGGATGACCCAAAGAATGTCATGCAGCCGCGTCTCCGGCTCGCCCAGGACGAAAAGCCTATTTTCTGTCATGATTTTTTGTCAAAGAAGTAGGAGCCCACCACATCTATGATGATACCGGGTTTTGTCACAATTACCGTCATAGAAGTGTCATAAGCATGACAGAAAAAAAATTGTTCGGCCCAATATGTCAAGGATGTGTCTTTTTTTGTAGTGAAAAGACACAAGATGGGCCAAAGAAGTACATGAGGGGTGCTCCGAGGGGAGCACAACCCACCAGGGCGCGCCAGGCATGCCCAGGTGGGTTGTGCCCAACCTTATGGCCTCCCGCACCACCTCTTCTAGCTCCCTATAAATCCCCAAATATTCCAGAAAGCCTAGGGGAGTCGATGAAAAACAATTCCAACTGCCGCAAGTTCTGGAACCACGAGATCCAATCTAGACACATCATAGAGGGGTTCATCCTCCTCATTGGTGCCTCTCCGATGATGCGTGAGTAGTTCACCATAGACCTACGGGTCCATATGCAGTAGCTAGATGGCTTCTTCTCTCTTTTTTATTCTCAATACAATGGCCTCTTGGAGATCTATTTGATGTAACTCTTTTGCGGAGTGTTTGTTGGGATCCGATGAAATTTCAGTATATGATCAGATCTATATCCATGAAAATTATTTGAGTCTTCTTTGATCTCTTATATGCATGATTACTTATAGCCTCGTATTTCTTCTTCGAATCTTTGGTTTAGTTAGGCCAACTAGATTGATTTTTCTTGCCATGGGAAGAGGAGCTTTGTGATGGGTTCGATCGTGCGGTATTCTTTCCCAATGACAGAAGGGTCAGATAGACATGCATGTATCCTTGCTATTAAGGATAACAAGATGGGGGCTATTCCTACATGAATTGATCTTGTCTACATCATGTCATCATTCTTATTGCATTACTCTGTTTCTCCACGAACTTAATACACTAGATGCATGCTGGATAGCAGTCGTTGTGCGGAGTAATAGTAGTAGATGCAGGCAGGAGTTTGTCTACTAATCCATGTGTCGGTGCAACAAACCCTGGGTCTGTTGCCCAGACTCTGCATAGGCACAAGAGTAAGATTGAAGCAGATTTGAAGAACCAACATGAAGCTCAGAAGGACCAAGATCAAGCCAAAGGAACAAGATATCGACAAGAGAAGGGCCTCCCTTGCCGGGCAGGCGAGCCCGGCAAGGGGCGAGGCCACCACAGAAGCAAGCAATCAAGGCTTGATACGTCTCCGACGTATCTATAATTTTTGATTGTTCCATGCTGTTTTCTTATCAATCTTGGATGTTTTATAATCATTTTATAGTCATTTTATATCATTTTTGGTACTAACCTATTGACATAGTGCCAAGTGCCAGTTGCTGTTTTTTCCATGTTTTTTACATCACAGGAAATCAATATCAAACGGAGTCCAAATGCCACGAAACTCCACGATGATTTTTTATGGGCCAGAAGGAAGGCAATGGGCTCTGGTTGCACCTAGGGGGAGTCACGAGGAGGGGACAACCCACCAGGGCGCGCCAGGAGGCCCTGGCGCGCCCTGGTGGGTTGTGCCCACCTCGGGTACCCCCCAGACCGCCTCTTTGCTCTAGAAATACCCCAAAAAATACCAGAACCCTAGAAGCGTCGACGAAATATTCATCCAGCCACCGCAGAGTCTAGAACCACCAGATCCAATCTAGACACCATCATGGAGGGGTTCACCACTTCCATTGGTGCCTCTCCGATGATGCGTGAGTAGTTCTTTATAGACCTTCGGGTCCGTAGTTAGTAGCTAGATGGCTTTCTCTCTCTCGCTGAATTCTCAATACAATGGTCTCTTGGAGATCCATATTATGTAAATCTTTTTGCGGTGTGTTTGTTGGGATCTGATGAACTTCGAGTTTATGATCAGTTATATCTTTTTATATCCATGAAATTTATTTGAGTTTCTTTGATCTCTTATATGCATGATCTCTTATAGCCTCGTATTTCTTCTCCGATATTTGGGTTTTGTTTGGCCAACTTGATCTATTTATCTTGCAATGGGAATATGTGCCCGGTAGTGGGTTCGATCTTACGGTGCTTGATCCTAGTGACAGAAAGGGAACCGACACGTATGTATCGTTGCTACTAAGGATAAAAAGATGGAATCCCTATCTGCCGTAATAGATAACAGATCTTGTCTACATCATGTCTTCGTTCTTATTGCATTACTCCGTTTTCCCATGAACTTAATACACTAGATGCATGCTGGATAGCAGTCGATGTGTGGAGTAATAGTAGTAGATGTAGGTAGGAGTCGGTCTACTAATCTTGGACGTGATGCCTATGTAATGATCATTGCCTGGATATCGTCATAATTATTTGAAGTTCTATCAATTGCCCAACAATAATTTGTTTACCCACTGTTTGCTATTTTTCTCGAGAGAAACCACTAGTGAAACCTACGGCCCCGGGTCTTGTTTCTCATATATTTGCCTTGCGATCTACTTTTCCTTTGCGTTTTTATTCAGATATATTAAACCAAAAATACAAAAAATACCTTGCTGCGTTTTATCTTTATTTATTTTATTTGGCGTTCGATCTATCAATCTACTACAATTTGCCTCACATCCGTTTGCCTATCTTGAGGCGTCGTACCCCGAAAGGGATTGACAACTCCTTTAAGACCTCGGGTTATGAGGTGTTGTTGTTTGTGTGCAGGAGTTGTTTACGTTGTGTTGCTTGGTTCTCCTACTGGTTCGATAACATTCGTTTCATCACTGAGGGAAATACCTACCGTCGCTGTGCTACATCATCCCTTCCTCTTGGGGAAAATACCAACGTAGTTGCAGCAACCATCAAGGAGAACTTCTGGCGCTGTTGCCGGGGAGGATCTTCAACATAACCAGGTTCCTAATCACAAATCTCATCGCCTTGTAATTTACATTATTTGCCATTTGCCTCTCATTTTCCTCTCCCTGACTTCACAAAAATTTGCCGTTTTATTCGCCTCTCTTTTCCCGTTCGCCATTTTCTTGTTAGATCTATTCTCTCCTTGCAATCAGGAGTGATTTCACTATGGCACCAACAGATGATGGCCTGACTCCTAAGAGTGGACGTACAGGCAATCTGGATGCTAAAACTTTTATCTTGGGGCAAGGGAACATTATGGGAAAATAACGTATCCAAGAATTTTTCAATTGTGTTGGAAATCTGAGTCTTGATGATGCTCCTATACTTAAAACTACTATATCTTATGCGGATGTTATTTCAACACTAGTTCTGATACTTGAAAATAAATTTATCTGCACTCATCCTACTTTGCAAAGGTTGTTTTTTGAGCTTCCTGAAATAAAGAATCCTAGAGCCAAAATGTTGGCCACTCTCGTTCTTATGAACGAGTTTGACTACATAATTCGGGAAGCTAGGGAAATCTTTGACTTTTATGGTATGAATCGTGAAAAACCTGTGATAGATGAAATTCTTTACAATAGATTATGCATTAAGGCATTTGCTTGGGGATAATAAGATCTTTGATGAGAAACCAACAAGTTTTCAAGAATGTTAATCAACATTACTCTTGGATTGTTGCGGGAAATAAAAGGGTCTATGATGAAAACCAACTAAGGAATGCTAAAGTTTCTATAGATAATATGTTTTATGTTGTGTTTACAAAACCTCCTGATAAAAAAACCCCCAAGAAAATTAAGAAGAAGGATGACAAAACTTAGATCCATGCCTTACGCCTAGCTAAGGGCGTAAAACTATAGCGCCTGTTGGGAGGCAAACCAATCAATAAAATTTATTTTTGCTTTTTGCTTTCTGTTCTTGAGTGTTTGCACAATATGCTTCTGGTATGATTGTGTTTTTATGTTTTAATTAGTGTTTGTGCCAAGTAAAGCCTATAGGATCTTCTTGGGTGATAATTGTTTGATCTTGCTGAAAAAGACAGAAACTTTGTGCTCACGAAAATAATTGTTAAAAATCACCAGAACGTGATAAAATGCCAACTCTTTTTGCAGAAGATTAATATACAAATTACCCAAGTCGTCCTATTTGATAGAATTTTTGGAGTTACAGAAGTATTCTCCAAAGTCAGATTACTACAGACTGTTCTGTTTTGACAGATTCTGTTTTGTTTGTGTTGTGTGCTTATTTTGATGTCTCTATGGTTTTCTTTGATGAGTTTTTGCCATAGAAAAGTTGGAATACAGTAGATATAATACAACAGCAAAATATGAATTGGTTTGATACATCACTTATAGTATTGGTTTGCTTTCTTATACTAACGGATCTCACGAAGGTTTTGTTGAGTTTTGTGTGATTGAAGTTTTCAAGTTTTGAGTTATCCTATGATGGATGAAGGAAGGATGTAAGAGCCTAAGCTTGGGGATGCCCCGGAATCCCAAGCTATTATCCAATAATGATCAACCAACTAATCTTGGGGATGCCCCCGAGTGGCATCCCCGCTTTCTTCCAACAACTATCGGTATTTTACTCGAGGCTATATTTTTATTCGTCACACGATTTGTGTTTTGCTTGGAGCGTCTTGTATGATATGTGTCTTTGCTTGTTTTATTTTGTGTCTTAAGTCATCAATCCTTGCTGGACACACCTATTTGAGAGAGCCAAAATTATATCATGACTTGTTAGAATTGCTCTCTGTGCTTCACTTAAATCTTTTATGAGCTACGACTTGCTCCAGTGCTTCACTTATATCTTTTTGAGCACGGTGTGCTTGTTCTTTTTCAAGAAATGCTCTCTTGCTTCACTTAGACTTATTTAAGAGTTAGTAAGTTTTGAAGAAATTCTCTCTTGCTTCACATAAATTATTTTGAGAGAAGGAAAATTTGGTATGCTCATGATCTTCACTTATATTTGTTTGAGCTTATGAAATGCAACACATGAAAATTAGTCCTAAAGTGATAGATATCAAAGAAGTATAAAGAAAAAATGTCATGAAGATCATTGGACAAAATAAACTTGATTCTTAGTAATAGTTTTGAGATATGATGATGTGATATGTGAGTTATGTTGATGAGTAATTGTGCTATAGTAAGAATATTGGTGTTAAGGTTTGTGATTCCCTATGCATGCATGAAAGTGAATAATCATGCAATGAAAATTATATCCTACTTGTGGTGCATTATTCGGTGTTAATTATGCTTAATGCTTGCTTATGAGATTATTCGTTTCTTGCTTGGTCGCTTCTCAATCTTTTTGCTAGCCTTCATTTTGCACTAAGTATGACCTCTACTTGTGCATCCGAAATCCTTTAAACCAGTTTTGCCACATGAGTCCACTATATCTACCTATATGCGGTATTCTTTTGCCGTTCTAAGCAAATTTGCATGTGCCATCTCTAATTTTCAAAATAAACTTCTCTTTTGTGTATTTGTTTCGCTCGCGGAACGGTAACGGGTGGCTAATATTTTCCATGTTGGATGTGTTATTCTCACGATGACTGTTTATTCACTTGTCATTGCATGAGAGTAAGGCAAAGGTTTTAGGGATTCCCAGTCCCGAAATGCAAAAATGAATTTACTTTATGTTGTCAAATAATAAATTCCTTGGAAAGTGTTGGTATGGAGGGCACCCGTGGATACGGCTAGCCATGGAAAGTGAAAGAATGGTGGAAAAAGGAATAAACTTTATTTTCTGTTTGGGAACCGCCTATGGCATATCTAGCATGGAAAGTGTTCGTAGCTCTACATCATTTTCGTTGGTGGGATGGATACACCTCCCAAAATGTTTTATCTCTAATTTTTTTCGCTTTGAGCTCTGGCACCTCTACAAATCCCTACTTCCCTCTGCGAAGGGCCTTTCTTTTTTACTTTATGCAATTTTTATTTTGAAATTCGAGTCTCCATCTTCTCTTATGAAAGCACCAACTAAGAGGCAATATGATTGTGCTCAAGTATTGGGTGTAGTTAATATTTGAGTGTGTTTCATGAATGGATCAATGTTTGAGCATGATGGGCTAGGGATAATTTGTTTTAGCATTGATATTTTGAAAGACATGGTTGCTTGTTGATATGCTTGAGTATCTAAATTATTATGTCAAAACTAGACTATTGCTTTGAATCACATAAAAGTCCAAATGTCCATGCTATAAAGGAAAGAATATGATATGACTTGATGAACAACACTCCACATCAAAAATTTTGTTTTTATCATTTACCTACTCGAGGACGAGTAGGAGTTAAGCTTGGGGATGCTGATACGTCTCCAACGTATCTATAATTTTTGATTGTTCCATGCTGTTCTATTATCAATCTTGGATGTTATATAGTCATTTTATATCATTTTTTGGTACTAACCTATTGTCATAGTGCCAAGTGCCAGTTGCTGTTTTTCCATGTTTTTTACATCGCAGGAAATCAGTATCAAACGGAGTCCAAAACCAAGAAACTCCATGATGATTTTTTATGGGCCAGAAGGAAGGCAATGGGCCTTGGTTGCACCTGGGGGGAGTCTCGAGGAGGGGACAACCAACCAGGGCGCGCCAGGAGGCCCTAGCGCGCCCTGGTGGGTTGTGCCCACCTCGGGTACCCCCCGGACCGCCTCTTTGCTCTATAAATACCCCAAAAATACCAGAACCCTAGAAGCGTCGACGAAATATTCATCCAGCCGCCGCAGAGTCCAGAACCACCAGATCCAATCTAGACACCATCACGGAGGGGTTCACCACTTCCATTGGTGCCTCTCCTATGATGCATGAGTAGTTCTTTGTAGACCTTCGGGTCCGTAGTTAGTAGCTAGATGGCTTTCTCTCTCCCGCTGAATTCTCAATACAATGGTCCCTTGGAGATCCATATGATGTAACTCTTTTTGCGGTGTGTTTGTTGGGATCTGATGAACTTTGAGTTTATGATCAGTTATATCTTTTTATATCCAAGAATGTTATTTGAGTTTCTTTGATCTCTTATATGCATGATCTCTTATAGCCTAGTATTTCTTCTCCGATATTTGGGTTTTGTTTGGCCAACTTGATCTATTTATCTTGCAATGGGAAGAGGTGCCCGGTAGTGGGTTCGATCTTACGGTGCTTGATCCCAGTGACAGAAAGGGAACCGACACGTATGTATCATTGCTACTAAGGATAAAAAGATGGGATCCCTATTTGCCACAACAGATAACGGATCTTGTCTACATCATGTCATTGTTCTTATTGCATTACTCCATTTTTCATGAACTTAATACACTAGATGCATGCTGGATAGCGGTCGATGTGTGGAGTAATAGTAGTAGATGTAGGTAGGAGTCGGTCTACTAATCTTGGACGGGATGCCTATGTAATGATCATTGCCTGGATATCGTCATAATTATTTGAAGTTCTATCAATTGCCCAACAGTAATTTGTTTACCCACCGTTTGCTATTTTTCTCGAGAGAAGCCACTAGTGAAACTTACAGCCCTCGGGTCTTGTTTCTCATTATTTGCCTTGCGATCTACTTTTCCTCTATGTTTTTATTTAGATCTATTAAACCAAAAATACAAAAATACCTTGCTGCGTTTTATCTTAATTTATTTTATTTGGCGTTGGATCTATCAATCTACTACAATTTACCTCACGTCCGTTTGCCTATCTTGAGGCGCTGTACCCTGAAAGGGATTGACAACCCCTTTAAAACGTCGGCTTGCAAGGTGTTTTTGTTTGTGTGTAGGTGTTGTTTACGTTGTGTTGCTTGGTTCTCCTACTGGTACGATAACCTTGGTTTCATCACTGAGGGAAATACCTACCGTCGCTGTGCTACATCATCCCTTCCACTTGAGGGAAATACCGACATTGTTGCAGCAACCATCAAGGCTCCCTGGCAAGGTCTGAACCACCCCACACCAACCACTGAAGCACGACCCACGTCGTCGATCGGTGCAGTGTCAAGCCGCAAGGTGATTAAGTGGCAGCCATTCGCCACATGGCAACCATGTCCTACAGAACAAACCTACAAATGACACCCGTCCTGCGATGTGTCAAGAGAACAGGCGCAGAGCTGGCAAGACAGCCCGGCAAGCCTTGCCGGGCAACCAGTGATGTGACACTAAGCGGTGCATTTAATGCACCCCGTCAGCCCGCAGAGTTAGGTATGATAGCACTGTTTGATATCATATCAGTGGATAATGACCACTTTGCCATTGTGGTGACCCCTTAATCTATAAAAGGAGGCCCATGGCACCAGTAGGGAGGGATGGAAAGTTGAGGAACCCACACCACCATACGCGCGTAGTCGCTGCTGCCCCACGGCGACCCTGCCGGGCAAAGTGTACTGCGTTCAACCATTTCCTTCCACCATCAATCCACTAAAGCAGGAGTAGAGTATTACGCCTCGCGGCAGCCCGAACCTGGGTAAATTGCTTGTGTGCATTCTGCCGTGCTGCCGTGCACTGGTCTGCTCTTTGTGCAACGCGTCGTCCCCCTGCCGAACCAGCAAGGGGCCTCCTGGTCCCATAGGTGGCCATGGTTATCCCGTGACATCTTTGGCGCGCCAGGAAGGGGGCTCACTTGCGCGAACCTGAAAGCGTACGCAACGCGTCATCTTCATCACCATCTTCATCTTCGACGATGCCATCGACCATGGCGCCTAAGAAGAAGAAGTCCGGCCCTTCGGCCCACCCATCCACCTCGAAGGCTCCGCCGCTCGCAGCCTCTAATGCTGCGGGGGATGCAGAGACGAGCGAGGACGTGAGCGCTGCTGGGGGTGCGGTTGGAGCAGCTGGCGCCATCACCGCTTCCCCCCCGCGGCCGACACGGGGGTTGAAGATGTCGGAGGAGAACATCATCGACAACACCTTGGCAGTCGCACTCCACAAGGTGTGGGCGAGGGGGTCACTCCGTCTGCGCCCCCTCATCCCACCGACGGGCGCAGCCACAGCAACGCCACTCGGTCCAGGGTGAACCATCGCCCTCCGGCCGCCCCCACCGTGGGGGCGACCGCGGCCCATGTGTCTCCTCCCGGACGAGTCGACCAGATCGCTGCGCTCGACGGAGCCCCTGACTCTCGTGCACCACGGCCGTGCGACCCCGCTGCCCAGGTGGTCATCCCACAACTGTGTGGACGCGGCACCCACGCCGTTGCCGCCGCCGGCACCGCGAGGAGCCGGGCAATGGTGCGGTCAACGTCATCAACATCTATGCCAAGCACTGCCACGGAGGCTATGGTGCGAGCTCAATTGCTGCTAAGGTTTCCACCAGCGGCCGACCAGATGGATGAATGGCACACCACCATCTAGAGCCTGCTCGATTTCATCAAAGTTGGGGGCTCACGGCGAGCTGGCCCGCCACGACCTCCCCGAGTGGGCTGAACGGAGGGGGCCATCCCCACGGTGCAGTCCCCACCATGGTAGCCGGCGCAGGCGCAACTGAATCAAGACCCCGATGACGTCTTGATGGCCTCTTCTAACCCTCGAGGACGTCCAGGCCAACGTCGGACCCCGGAGGATAGGCGGTGGGGAGACGCGCGTGCCCTCATAGATCGACGCCGCGACGACCTCTGCCAGATTGACGGGTGCGGCGACCTCAACGTCGACGAGCCTGCGCTCGGTGTTGGCGGGTTCCTACCTTTCGAGGTCGGCTGCCCTGCCTTTACACGAGAGTTGCGGCAAGTCCGTTGGCCGCCCGTTTGCACATTCAATCCAGAGATACCTGATAAGTACGACGGGAGGCTGAACCCGGCAGAATTTTTGAGTATCTACACCATCACTGTTCAAGCTGCCGGTGGAAGAGATGAGACGGTGTTCGCCAACTACTTCCCTTTGGCTCTCAAGTCCAACGTGAGGTTTTGGCTGATGCACCTGCCAGAGAACTCCATTTCGTCATGGGCAGACCTGTGCCACGAGTTCATCGGTGCCTTCACCGATGGCCACCAAGAGCCCGACAGGCCCAGCAACCTGCAACTTCTCCAGTAGAAGGAAGGAGAAACTCTTCGTAAGTATTTACAAAGATTCAGTAAAGTTCATAGGAATATTCCAAATATCCATCCGGCGGCCGTTATAGCAGCCTTCTAGTCTAATGTGCGCAACCGTCACATTCGTTCTAAGATGAATGTGCGGTTGCCTAAGACTGTGAAGGAGCTATACACACTGGTAGATAAGTGTGCTCGGATGGAGGAAGGAAGGAAGTTGCCCGGAGAGGAAGATTGTATCAATGTTGATTCAGAGGACGAAGATGAATCAACCAGTCAGAGGACATGCAAGAAGTGCAGTAAGAAACCGAGAGATAAGGCAGTGATGACTGTGGAAGGTTCATGCACCCCTAGTACCGGCAAGAAGGCCAAGGCAGAGGCCCCCGGCAAGGAAGTTGCTACTTGCACAACATGCCGGGAAGCCGCTGCGACCGAGAAAGCCGGGAAAGGCGATGGCCCATATTGCAAGATCCATCGGACCAAGGGCCACGACCTTCGGGAGTGCTACTAGGTTGAGCAGCTTGTCAAGAGATAGAGGGCAGAATATGATAAGCGTGATACGGAGAAAGGTCAGAATGCCGCTGGCGGAAAGGGCCGAGGCAGTGAAGCAAATCGCCCCGGCAAACCCCTTCGGAACCAAGGAAAGCCCGCCAGGGGCCAAGAGAAGGAAATCTGTGATGATGTGAGTGATGGAGGGAATGAAGAGGAAACCAGTGAGCAGGAGTTTCAGAAGGCCACTGACGCCCTATGCATTGGTGGGTGGTGCATCCTTGCATGCTTCTCACCGCCAGCTCAAGCAATGGGCACGAGAGGTCAATGTTGTGGAGCCAGCGCCAGAGGCCCGGAAACCACTCAAATGGTCCCGCACAACAATCATCTTTGATGAGGAGGATCACCCTGGACGCACCACTAAGGTAGGGTGCTTGCCGTTGTTGGTCTCCCCAACAATCCGCAGCCTCAAGGTCACAAAGATGTTAGTGGATGGCAGGGCCGGGTTAAATCTGATTTCCCCAACAGTTATCAGCAAGCTTCAGATTGGAGAAGAAGAGCTGGAGATTACCGACATGTTTCAAGGAGTTAACCCCGGCAGCAGCCGTCCCAAGGGGAAGATTACATTGTCGGTGACATTTGGGGGAGAGGTTAACTATCGGACTGAGAAGGTTGTGTTTGATGTTGTCGGCGTTCTGGGAACGGGGGTCCCCAGACTTGCCTGCCTGCGGCCCATGACGTGGCTAAGCCAGCAGGCCGTATGGCCCATCTTCATCACCAAGGCATCCAAGACCCTCGCGAGGGTCCAAGCCTCGCGAGGCGGACGACGCAAGACCTCCTCTGGAGTAGCCTAGCCAGGCAGGCTCATGAGGAGCGGAGATATCAAGGCGGGGCAAACATCACGAGGCTCTCGTGACGTGAGCCATGACGAACGACACCAGGCGGGCGCCAGGCGGGCGCCAGCGCGTGCAGCGTGCTTATTTCCTCTTTGGTGCTAAGGACGCCAGTGCAGGCTAAGAGTACCGAGGCATCAGGCAAAGGTTGCTATATTGGTGCAACGAGACCAAGACCAGGAGGACGGCAAGACGAAGGTCACCGTGGAGCCCAAGATGGCGTCACCACTAGAGCTTTTCGCAGGCGAAGACCGCTTTTGTCAGGATAGCTTGTACTAGTTGTCCCCCTTCAAATTTGCCCGCCGTTGTTGGCTCCCTTCCCGCTCGATATTTGGTAAGAGGACTGGGGCCTATATAAGTAGAACTAGCCACCATAGTAGGGGCACCTCATCTTAGCTTGATCCAACCCGATCGAGAGCCTGCCCTAGCCACAAGAACACCTCAACCTCGGGAGGCTGTTCTTCCCTTGTACTGTTCATCATCAGCCCTAGAGGCAATCCACCACCACCACACTGGAGTAGGGTATTACACCACAACGGTGGCCCAGACCAGTATAAACCTCATGTCTTTCTGTGTTGCGAGTTCGTCGAGTTCGTCCGCGAGATCTTAGCGAGCTAGGGCGTAGATCGGTAGGAGGGAATGACTTCGCGCGCACCCCAGTGTTTGAACCTTAAGGGTCTGCTGGAACCCCACATCCGACATTTGGCGCGCCAGGTAGGGGTGCGCCGGAGCTCCTCTCCGCCAACCTACGCCCCGCGCCGCCGCACTTCGCTCCCATGGCGGGTGCCCCGCCATCCATCTCTGCGACTGGCGTCGGCAGCGGGGCATCTGGGTACCGAGCCCTGGCCCCCACCCTGCGCCAAGTGCGGCGGCCGACCAAGTTCAAGCCAGAGATGCCGCCGCGTTACGACGGTGCGGCAGACCCGACGCCGTTCCTTCTGGCGTACGAGGAGGCTGTCCTCGAAGCCGGAGGCAACGACAAGATCATGGCGAACTGGTTCCCCATGTCCCTTGCCGGCGCCGCGCGTATGGCTGCTCAACCTCCCAGGATCCACAGTGGCCTCCTGGGGGGAACTCCGTGACCTCTTCACTGATCGCTACGCGGTGCCAGCGCACCATGCGGTCGCGGCCCTGCTGGGCGGCTCTCAAGCACAGCCTTCAAATCGCCACGTCAAACCGTTCCTCCATCAGATCGGGGCCGCCTCCAAACGCCCGGGGGCTCCGCCAGGTTGGGCTACCCCAGAGGCCGACCTCACCTTCGGCTCAGAAGACCACCCCGACTCCACCGCCGGCTCCGGCATGCTCCCAATGCTCTGCACGCCCACCATCTGCAACGTGGCCGTCACCAAGACCCTCATCGACGGCGGTGCCGGCCTCAACTTGCTCTCCGTGGAAGCCTTCAGCCTTCTTCACGTGCCGCTCGAGCGGCTCAATCTCAGCAAGCCCTTTTCGGGAGTGAGTGGTGGAGCTGCCCACTCTCTAGGGCATATCCGCCTCCCAGTCACCTTCGGCACATGCTACAACTACCGCACCGAGCTGGTGGACTTCGACATGGCCCGCATCGGTCTCCCATACAACGCCATCCTCGGGTACACAGCTCTTGCTCAGTTCATGGCGGCGACTCATCCGGCCTACAACCTCATGAAGATGCCAGGAAGCAAGGGCGTCCTCACCATCAAGGGGGACACTAAGGAGGCTGTGACGGCGCTCAGGCTCGCCTTCAAGACCGCGGCGGCAGCACAGCCCGCCGGCGCCGGTACCCACGGGGCCAAGGAGGCCGCGCCTACCAAGAAGAAGCAGCTATTCACCCAAGACAAGGAGGAAACCAAGTAGGTGCCGGTCAACGAGGACGGGTCTTCGGGGGCCACCTTCACCATAGGAGCCGGCCTTGACCCGGGACAAGAAGAAGCATTGGTGAGGTTCTTGCGCACGAACAAGGAGATATTCGCGTGGGAGCCCAATCAGCTGGTAGGGGTCCCGAGAGAGTGATCCAGCATCATCTAAGGGTATGGCCCAACATACGCCCCGTGAAACAGTGAGCCAGACAGCAGTCCACTGAGAAGCAGGCCTTTATCGTCCACGAGACACGTAAGCTGGAGGCGGCAGGCGCCATCCGGGAAGTTCGATATCCCGAATGGTTGGCAAAACCTATCATTGTGCCAAAGAAAGGCGGGAAGGAGCGGATGTCCGTCGACTTCACCAACCTTAACAAAGCCTGCCCCCCAAGATCCGTTCCCGCTCTCGCGCATCGACCAGATTGTCGACTCCACCGCCGAGTGCGACTTGCTGTGCTTCCTGGACGCATTCTCAGGGTATCATCAGATCAAGATGGCGGTGGAAGACGTGGAGAATACAGCTTTCCTAACACCCTGTGGGGTGTACTGCTACACCTGCATGCCCTTCGGGCTACGCAATGCAGGCGCCACCTTCTAGCGGTTGATGCACATCGCCCTGGGGCGACAGCTCGGGAGGAACACAGAGGCCTACATCGACGACATAGTGGTAAAGTCTCGCGAGGCGTGGACATTGATTCAAGACTTGGAGGAAACCTTCGAGAGCCTGCGCCAGGTGAACTTGAGGCTTAACCCGGAGAAGTGCGTGTTCGGTGTCCCCTCCGGCAAGCTGCTGGGATTCCTCGTGTCCCACAGGGGGATCGAGGCGAACCCGGAGAAGATCAAGGTCATCGAGGACATGAGCCCGCCACAGAACCTCAAAGAGATGCAAAAGCTAGCGGGGCGGGTGACCGCATTAGGGCGTTTCATCTCCAAGCTGGGAGAGAGCGCCTTACCATTCTTCAAGCTCATGAAGAAGAAAGGCCCCGTTCGAGTGGACCCCGGAGGCCGATCAGGCCTTCCAAGACCTCAAGAAATACCTTACCAGCCCCCCGGTGATGGTGGCACCACGGCCTCTCGAGCCTCTGGTACTCTACCTTGCTGCCACCCCGTACTCCGCCAGCGCGGCACTGGTGGCAGTCAGGGAGGAATGTCAAGCCAAGGGCGCGCCGCGCCAAGCTAGAGCTGAAGTGGCGCAGGGTCATGAAGGCGCAGCAAGGGCATCAGCTGGGGAAGACAAACCTCGGCAGGACAACGTCGCAGAAGCCCCCGAGGACAGCCAAGTCTCAGGAACCCTCCACCTCAGGAGATGCACCAATCTCCGCAGGACCCGAGCCTCGACAGTGCGCCAGCCCTTGTCGAACACCCGGTGTACTTTGTCAGCACCGTACTGAGAGACGCGAGGGCACGCTACCCCATGCCTCAGAAGCTCCTGCTTGCACTTTTGGTGGCCTCGCGCAAGCTGCGACACTACTTCCAGGGGCACCCGATCAAGGTCGTCTCAGCCTACCCATTGGAGAGGATACTCAGGAGCCCAAATTCAGGTGGGAGGGTCACTGAGTGGAATATCGAGCTGCAAGCATTCCAGTTGGAGTTCAGCACTACCAGGGTTATCAAGGGGGCTGCGCTCGCTGACTTTGTGGCAGAATGGACGGATGCCCCGACACTTGAGGAAGGGGAAGACCGGTCCACCTCCCCAGGGAGCGAGGCTCCGGACGGCTGGGTCATGTATTTCGATGGCGCTTTCGCGCACCAGGGCGCGGGGGCTGGAGCAGTGCTCATCTCGCCCACCCAAGACAAGCTCTACTACGCCGTGCAACTCTGCTTTCAGCACGGCGAGAAGGTCTCCAACAATATCGCAGAATACGAAGGCCTCATAGCTGGCCTGAAGGCTGCGGCAGCTCTAGGGGTGAAGCGGCTTACCGTCAGAGGTGACTCGCAACTTCTCGTCAACTTCTCCAACAAGGTGTACGAGCCGAAGGACGAGCATATGGAGGCCTACCTCGCGGAGGTGCGAAACATGGAAAAGCAGTTCTCAGGTCTCGAGCTGCAGCACGTGCCCCGGGGCACCAACAAAGAAGCCGACGACATCGCCAGGACAACATCCAAGCGGCAACCACAAGAGCCCGGTGTCTTTGAGGAGCGGCTCTTCAAGCCATCAGCTACGCCGACTCTTTCAAGCACTACTCAGCCTCGGGAGGAGCTCCCACAGCCTCCGGCCACGGGAGCCCCGGCCTGTGGCCCGACCTCAGGAGCTCGGCTGCTCTTGGCACTCGAGCCCCAGGAGGAATGCTGGACCAAGGAATTCAAGGAGTACCTGAGCACGGGGCGCTACCGGAGAAGCAAGAGGACGCGGAGCGCGTGGCCCGGCAAGCCACGACATACTGCATCCAAGACGGCGAATTATACAGGAAACGACCGAACAATGTCACGCTGCGCTGCATCTCGAGCGGTCAAGGAAGGGAGTTGCTGATTGACATACATGGCGGGGACTGCGGGCACCACTCGTCATCACAGACCCTCGTCGGCAAGGTGTTTCGCAGTGGATTCTACTGGTCTACAGCACTCAACGACGCAGCCGAGCTGGTGAAGTCCTGCGAAGCTTGCCAATTCCACGCCAAGCAAATCCATCAGCCTGCTCAGGGCCTCCAAACCATCCCTCGCACATGGCCGTTCGCGGTCTGGGGGCTGGACATCTTAGGTTTGTTCCCACGGGCGCCAGGGGCTACCGCTATCTCTATGTCGCCATCGACAAGTTCACCAAGTGGGTGGAAGTGGAAGCCGTCCGTACCATCCCGGCCGGCTCTACCGTCAAGTTCATCAAGGGCCTCGTGAGCCGCTTCGGGGTCCCCAACCGCATCATCATAGATAACGGCTCGCAGTTTACTAGTAACCTCTTCAAAACCTACTGTGCTAACCTTGGAACGCAGAGCTGCTACGCTTCGGTGGCCCACCCCAGGAGCAATGGTCAGGCTGAGCGCGCCAACGCAGAGGTCCTGAGGGGCCTCAAGACCAGGACCTTCAAGAAGAAGCAGGAGGCCTGCGGCAGGGGCTGGCACGACGAGCTCCAGTCCGTGCTGTGGTCTATCCGCACCACCGCTACCAAGCCAACGCGCGAGACTCCATTCTTCCTCGTCTACGGAGCCGAAGCAGTCCTTCCTCATGAGGTCAAGCATCGCTCCACACGGGTCCCGGCGTTCGACGAAACGCAGCAGGAAGCCATGCGGGGGATGGATGTCGTGCTGGGGGAGGAACGTCGTCGCGAAGCTGCATTAAGGGCGGCAAGGTACCAGCAAGCGCTGCGGCGATACCACTGCTGCAACGTTCACTCCAGGACGCTCGAGACGGGTGACCTGGTCCTGAGGCGGGTCCTCTCCAGGGAAGGGTTGCATAAGCTTTCACCCATGTGGGAGGGCCCGTTCAGGGTCGTCCACATCTCCAGGCCTGGCGCCGTGCGCCTGGAGACGCAAGAAGGGACACCTATCCAAAACGCCTGGAACATCCAGCACCTCCAGAAGTTCTACCCATGAAGAAAGGCCTAGAGCCTATGAAGCAAGGCCCAGAGCCTGTGAAGAAAGGCCCAGAGCCTGTGAAGAAGGCCCGGTGCCTGTGAAAAATCGCCGCCCGTGACACTCTCACGTAATAATGAGTTGGGGCTGTACATGCCCCGGAGTCTCAGGAGCGCCGGCCTCAGGCCCTGGGGCTCCTGCCCACGCATAGTGGCAGCACTTAGCTCCGCGCTGGTGAGAAGACTTGAAGACTAGATTAGGTGCCGGACGTGGCTTTTCATTTGCTTTCCGTAATTGGCTCGCTTTTCCTTAATCGAAGTTTGCTCTTGGTGTTCATTGCTGATTTGATTCGCTAGCCTCTTACCGCATTTTTCGGCTCTGGTTTGCTCATGTTCTCTCTCGCATACCTTGCGAGGGGGCTAGGCAGGTGCCCTCGCGAGCATTTTTCTTCTCTTTGCCTTCTCGCGAGCCACCCTCATTCGAGCCTGAAAGCTGGCGCATCTCTCCTAATCCGTGCCCCTCGGGTACCGCGATACAAAGCGCCAAGTCGAGGCCTGGGTGGACGGCAAATCCTCTAGCGCACCCCCTAACGAGTTTTTGCAGTTTCGGAGCAAGCACAGACCACCAGGTTAAGATGGACGCGAGGAAACAAACGCCTCGTGAGGAAGAGGGCGTCCTGAACGCACCAGGTTAAGTTATCTTTGCGCAAAATAACAATACGGCATGAGAATAACACGCACAGTGCAATAACTAAGGAACGACAGTTCGATACACGCCCCTCTGGGCCCATACTGGTTTAATTTTTTGATGCAGGAAAAAGAGCTAAAGAAAGCGGCGTTGCCGCAATCCGTGGAGGCAGGCCCTTTGCGGCGCCCCGAGCCTAGCCGGACCTTTCCTCACGCTTCACGGAGGCGCGACGACGAGATGGCCTGCTGCCTCCTTCGAAGCGGGCGCGGTGGCGCGGCGGCGCGGCGGCTGGTCGTAGCCACCACTGCTGGAGCTATCGCCGGAGGAAGAGCCGCTGTCTGGAAGAGACACGGTCGCCACCGAGGGCAGGCTCGCCCTCATCCTCGTCGCGACCGTCACCAAGGCCGAGCACCTCCTCACCATCGTTCGTCTCGGGGCAGCACCCGGCGCGGCGACCATCTGCCCCAAACACCCTCACATAGAGGGTCGACCCACCGTCATACCTGAAGTGGAGCGTGCACCGCCTGCCCAGGCCGCGCGCGCGGGCAAACGTCTTCCAGCCGCGGGCCAGGGCTATGTTGCCCGCGGCGGAAGTCTCGACCGCAACCCAAGAGGCCTTGCTGCAGCAACCATCCGCCTGCAACCAGAGCCCGTCTGGACCAGGGGCCGGCAGTTCATCGACGAAGAAGCGCGGAAGCTGGAGCCAGTTGCTGGTCGGGTTCTCCGACCAGACAACGAACTCCGGCGACACTTCCGCTGAATGGAAGCGCGGACGGGGAGGCCGCGCCACCATTGCACGCCTCCCCTCGTCAGCTAAACCGCCATGGCTGGGACGATCCCCTCCGCGTGGCGCGCCGCCGCCACGATGGTGGGCCATGGCAGGGGTCGCTTCATGCTTGCGCGGACGGCCGCGACCGCGCTTGGGCGCCGGGGAGCCGGGTCCATCGCGAGGAGCCTTTCCCTTCTCGGCGGCAGAGAACTTCCTTCGTGGCGCCATCAGTGGCGCTGCAAGCAGTGGAAGCAAGCAGGAAGAAGCAAGCAAGCGAGAAAGAGATGGGCGACGGGGCTCCGCCCCCTCCCCATTTATAGCAAGAGAAGGCCAACCGGCGTCTCCCACGATCGCAGGTAATGATGGTTTTCCTTACATGTCGCAGGGACTTGTCAAGTCGTGCAGTTGCCGAGTGAAAGTGCGTTATATCGACTAGAGGGGGGTGAATAGGCGATTTTTATGAATTCTTCACTGAGGAATTTGCGGGTGAGGAAATTCCTTAGCGAAGCACTACTTGCAGCGGAATAAGTACTCAAGAGTAAGCATAGCAGAACATAGGCATGGTCATCATGATGAAATGAAGACAAACACATAGTACAGAAAGCGTAAACACATGATAGCATAGGATGAAGACAAACAGACTGAAGAAATTGAACTGAGGAAATTGAGAAAGTCTTCTGTCAAAGTCTTCAAACACAGATATGACAAGCACACAACATAGTAATGAGGAAATGAAAGAGTTGAGGAAATAGAACCAGTAAGCTTGGTGAAGACAATGATTTGGTAGACCAGTTCCAACTGCTGTCTTAGTTGTACATCTGGTTGGAGCGGCTAGGTATTTAAACCTGAGGACACACAGTCCCGGACACACAGTCCTCACCGTATTCTCCTTGAACTAAGGTCACACAGACCTCGTCCAATCACTCGTGGTAAGTCTTCAGGTGACTTCCGAACCTTCACAAACTCGGTCACTCGGTGATCCACAATTCCTCTTGGATGCTCTAGACCATGACGCCTAACCGTCTGGAAGAAGCACAGTCTTCAAAGGTAACAAGCGTCGGATCCACGCAGGATCAATCTCTTTAGTGATACTCAATCACTTTGGGTTTGTAGGTGTTTGGGTTTGGGTTTTCCTCACTTGATGATTTTCGCTCAAAGTTCTCGAAGGATGGGATGCTCTCAAATGACAAATGTCAGTTTTCTCTCGGAGCAGCCGACTAGATAGTGGTTGTAGGGGGAAGCTATTTATAGCATAGGGAGCAGCCCGACATGATAAGACATAAATGCCCTTCAATGATATGACCGTTAGGTGGGAAGATATTTTGGGACAGCTGGCGCGTAGAACAACAACGGTCGGAATTTTGAGTGTCTAATTCCTCAGGGCTATCATGTTCCTCACAGTGTAGGCAATCCGCACTGGCGAATTCCTAACTCCTCAGTCAGAACAAATTCCTCAGAGACCAGAAGAACTTCGTCTCTGTCACTGAAGAATATGACTGAACTGTATGAGATTTCCAATGGCTTCACTCGAAGGGATTGGTAGGTGTAGGATTTTGAGTTGAGCATCACTTGGAAATTTTTCCTTAGTATTTCCTCCACCCCCTTTAAGAGTACGGTGTTTCCTATGACTCAAGAAAGAGAAAATGATACTACGAAAACAAAAGTCTTCACGCTTCATGTTCCTCAAATGAATACCAAGTCTTCAAGGTTACATCAATTTCTTCACTTTCAAAATCTTCAGAAAGTCTTCAGAATACCAAAGTCTTCAGTCGAAGAACTTCATTTTTAGGGGTTGACTATCTCTGTAATTATCAAACTCCTCATAGACTTATAGACCTGTGTACACTCACAAACGCATTAGTCCCTTAACCTATAAGTCTTCAATACACCAAAATCACTAAGGGGCACTAGATGCACTTACAATCTCCCCCTTTTTGGTGATTGATGACAATTTAGGTTATGTTTTCAACGGGGATAATCATATGAAGTGTAAATACTGATATTGAGGAATTTGATTGCAAGATATAGAAGAACTCCCCCTGAAGATGTGCATAGTGAGGAATTTGCTCTTGAAGCAATGCACACTTGAAGAGTAGAATCATGGAGATCTCCCCCTATATCTTGTAATTCATACACGCATTTAACATATAATATGAAGAATTTGAAATGCAAGATGAAATATGGTGACTGATGTAATTCAGCATGCGTGCATTAACATTAGCGAGGAATAAGCATGCAAAAGAACACAACAAAAGTATCAGGTCACCATAGAGTTTAAGTTTACAACTCGATCCAGCAAAGTCATCAGAAGAACGAGAGTTGTAACTTAAGAAAAAAACGCCCATATAAGATAGACCCGCTTGAAGACTAACTCAACTTTCTCCCCCTTTGTCATCGAATGACCAAAAGGATTGAAAAATGAGGACTAACGCCCCTGAAGAATATCATGATGATGGAGGAGCGCTAGCGTTGTTGGGGTCGTTTGTTGATGTAGGGCCTGCCGCAGTGTCGTCCAAGTCTTCATGCTCATCAGTTTCGCGCGATGAAGAATAGGAGCAGGCCACCAAGGAAGGAACCTTGACCTTCTTGTATTTCTTCGGTGGAGGTGCAGACCAATCAAAGTCCTCCTTGAGACCCATGTTCTTCAGATCTTCTTCGCTGTAAATGTGAGACAGAACAGCCCAGGTGCGACCGAAGACTTCATGGAGGTAGTAATGGTTTTTCTTCACTGCATTATGTGTAGCAGTCATGTTGTGAAGAATTGAACCAAACTGACGCTTAACCCATTTATGGTTTCGATCACCTTCTGGTGAAGACATAGCATAAGTTCACGGTCAGTCATCACACGAGGAGCAGTAGCTTGAGGATTTGGCTTGGAGGCATGGGCAGCAGAATCATGAGTGGCAGAGTCATCATTGGTGGAATAAGATGCATCCTTGCGAAATTGACCATCCAATGGAGGAATGCCTTCATCTATAACAGCTGGTGCCTTGCCCTTTTCGTCAGCTGAGGAATAGGTCCGCTTGAGGACTTCAATCGGGGGCAAGTAGCTGAGGTGATTCTGAAAATCAGCTTTGTAGTTGAGTGAAGACCTTGTTCTGATGAATCTCATAATCCACGGTGCATAAGGCTTCAGCTCAAACGGTGAAAGTGCAACATTTGCCAGAGTCCTCATGAAGAAATCGTGATAATTGACAGGAATGCCATGAATGATGTTGAAAACCAGATTCTTCATGATGCCAACAATTTCCTCATCAGATGAGTCGTGGCCTTTGATTGGACTCATAGTGTTCGTCAGAATGCGATAGACTGTCCTTGGTACTTACTACAATTCCTTCATGAGGAATTTTGTCCTTGAGGCTTGACCTGGTTTCAATGGCTTCATCAGCACTTGCATATAGTGATCAGTAAGCTCAGGTTCTTGGTACATGCAACGAGCTCCTTCAGGTGGAGAACTGATGGGCAGGGCGTGAAGTAATTCAGTGGCCGGTGCCTTATAGTGAGTATTTTCAGTCATCCAGTCCAAAACCCAGGAGTTCACATCGTCAGGATCTCCTGTGATGTGCAAAGTTGCGTAGAATTGAAGAATGAGTTCTTCATTCCAATCAACTATGTCTGTGCAAAAGTTGAGGAGGCCTGTGTCATGAAGCACACTGAGGACAGGAGTGAAGCATGGCAGTGATTCCATGTCCACATGAGGAATATGCTCGTGGTCGAAGACTTTGTCCTTGTTGAAGAGCAGTGAAGAATAGAAGTTGGCCTGGCTGGCGATCCAGAAGCGCTTCCTTCTAATACGAGTAGAATCCTAGGGATTGTAGTCGGTGAAGAGCACGTGCTCGCCAAAGAAATCATCAGCCTTGAATTTCTGCTTCTTTGAGAATGGATCCTTTGGCTTGGGCTGAGGAGTGTCAGTCAATTGCATTATCACCTCAGGAATCGCAATCCCAGGTTCTTCAGGCTGAGGAATTTCAGCTTCTACTCCAGTGACAACCTGGGTCTTCAATTCTTCATGTACATTTTCTTCAGCACTAGTGGCTGGAATTTCTTCATGGACAGATGGGGTTGCACGAGGTTCTTTAGATCCCATTTGTACTTCAGTAGCAACAGGGGACTGAGGAATTTGCTGTAAAGGTGTGAAGAGTGGAGAGTTGGGGTGCTGACTTTCCCAAAAGTCATCATTCATCACTGGTGTGGTACAGCCAATGTCCACGTCTTCATCTTCTATTTCTTCAACGTCGGCCTCTTCAGCAGTAAACTGAGGCATAGGCGAGGAATTAGCTGGAGTTGAAGGGATTTTATCCACTTCAATTTCTTCATCCATCTGCTCTGACAAAGCAGCAGAAGGATTTTCTTCATCAGATCCGTTAGGGATCACATATTCTTCATCAAAAGGAACAAGGTCCTTTGATGGCATGGTTGAGATCGGAACAACATCAATGGGGTTTGCAACTGAGCTGGTCAATTTCTTCATCTTCTTCGGAGCTGAAGAATCTGATGAAGCTGATGCTTTCCTTTTCTTCACTGCTGCATGTTCTGCAGCCTTGGTCTTCTTCACATCTGATGCAGATGGAAGAATTGGAGTTGGGGTAGGCGCAGGAGGAGCGGAGGAATGTGGTTGATTTTCTTCAGGCACAACTGATGCAGTTGCCCTGACCTCTTCATTTTCTTCAGGCGCACCACTAGTGGATGCCCTGGCAATTTCATCAGCGGCTGG
This sequence comes from Triticum aestivum, assembly GCF_018294505.1. NCBI lineage: Eukaryota > Viridiplantae > Streptophyta > Magnoliopsida > Poales > Poaceae > Triticum > Triticum aestivum. The sequence goes on along the minus strand of NC_057802.1, from coordinate 484,726,134 downwards.
AATGCATTCATCAGCCCTAGAACTCACATTTTCTTTAGCAGCCTGGATGTCATCAGCGGTGCTGACATGTTATTCAGTTGGCTGAGCATATGCTTCAGTCTGAGGAATTTCTTGGTGCGATGGGGTTGCAACATTGGAGGTGAACTTCTTAGTCAGTTTAACAAACCTGACCTTGGCTCCTTGCCAATCAGCATAGTAAGCATTGAAATCATCGCTGAGGACTTTGATTTCAGACTGGATCTCCACAAGATCATCAGTTGTCATAGAGACAACGTTGTTCTTCAGGAATTTCTCCTTCCTGTACTGCGCTTTCTTGATCTGCCTGGCCTTCTCAAATTTCCATTTCTCTTCTTGGATGAAGGCAGTCAGCATATGATTTTGGCCAGGAGTTAGCTTGAAGTCAGGCATAGGAGTGTTTGGGTCCTTGTGCCAGAGATCAATGTAATCGAGGATTAACTTTGGATCCAAAAGCAGAGGCACATTTGTGCCCTTGGCTCTTGCGGCCCTGACTTGCCTATCTCTGATGACTTCAGCAAGTTCATCATCATCAGCTTCGTCTTCTTCAAACGGTACTTGGAAGGCGACCTACTTCTTGTGAGGACTTGGTCGAGGACCTCGTCCAGCAGTAGTCTTCTTCTTCAGCAAAGAGGGGCCAGCTGAGGAATTTGGTGCAGCTGAGGAACTTGCAGAAGCTCCTGAGGCAATAGAGATGCCTGTCGTCCTTTGGCACGTGGCGAGATGCATAGGTGCTGAGGATTTTGTCGGAGCAGCTGAGGACTTTGGAGGATCAGGAGCAGCGTGAGGAACTGGCCGTGAGGGCATTGCTGAGGAACTTGGACTTGAGGGCACTGAAGGTGAAGCACTTTGCTTGTGCGCAGGCTTCTTTGACATGGCCTTCTTAGGCTTGACAGAGGCCTCAGCAGCAGCAGCAGCAGCATAGTCTTCGTTGAATTTCCTCACTGCTTCTTTTGCCTGTTTGGCCAACTTGGCCTGGCGCTTGGCCCATTCATCAGGATAATCCTCACCACGTTGAGGCTGGTGGGATCAGCTTCTTGGCCAGGTACCAACGGAGGTCTTGGGCATGGAGGATTGAGTGTGAATTTCTTCATGTACTTGGGAGTCACATACCTGTACTCCCTCCACTCTCTTGCCCATCTCCTCTCTATCTTCTGAATGCGCACCTTACGCTGATTTTTATCTTCCTCAGGGGGTGTGCAGTACCCAGCATAGATGTCCTCAGGGATTTCAAATGCAGTGTTGACCTCAGGCCTCTTTCCTCCATTCTGTGGCTTCTTTCCATCAGCCATTTTCTTCAGATGAGGAATTTGAACAATTGAATTCTCTGAAGAAGTATGCAACTTTTCTTCGAGGAACGCTGCAAATGAGTCAAGTTGATGAGAACCTAGAGATTCAGCAGCGGACATGAGTACCTGTGAACAGAGTATAGTTGCGAGGAATTTGGAGAGGTCATATGCGTTCTCAGAAGGTTTTTCAAAAAGAACAAGTTTGAGGAATTTGACCAGATGAGTCTTGAAGAATTTCACTAAGCGTTCTTTGTCTTAGGTTCCAGAGTTGTATAGATCGAAGATCCACACAATTGAGGAATCTTGAAGAAAAATGAAAGCTTAGAGAAATGAATCAAGAACAGATGACATGTGAGGTGTTTAGTGTGTGAGGATTTGAAGAATAAACACCCTTGAAGATTTTGTAGAAATCATTTGAATCAAAGAGGACAGTAAAAGTAACTTTTAATTAACCTGGACAAAGAACACGACAAACTGTGAGGTAGAGATGAGAAGTTCGTCTGTGCAGATCTTCCACGCCCTAACTCGGCGGAGGAAGACGGCTACGGCGGCGGCGGAGGGAAGAAATCCGCGGCCGACGCGAGTACGTCGGCGACGAGGTCAAGGCAGTGAAGCTCTTCCTCACCGGCGACGATGAAGTAGCGGCGGCACTAGGGTTTTGAGAAGCTCGAGCTGGAGAGAGGTCGAGTGGAGTAAAGGAAGTGAGGAAGGGGAGAGGGGGTATTTATAGCCACGGTGAAAAACTGTTCGCCCGATGATTTTGGACGAACGTGCCCCTGACCCTTCTCATTCACTTGACATGTGTCACCCACGTATTGAGAGGTGGCGATCGTGTGAGATCATGGGTGAATAGATAAGTATTATCGTGGGATGTGGAACGGTTTGAGCGGCAGAGCCGAAAATTTGGATAAGATCAGTTTCAAAGTTCTGTTCGCAAATTCTTCAGCTGACAAGGACACAATGAATATTTTGAACGAGTTTCAAATAGAACGCACATGAAGAATTTGTGAATAGATTGGGTTGAGTATAGCATAGAGGGGGAAGGGTCCGATCACATTCATATAGCAGAAAAACCAACTTGAAGAATTAGCCATAAGTGAATGCTGTAGAGGACATAAACTCATATATATATAACCAATGAAGAAAAACGACGGAAACAGTGAAGACAATGCAAAGTTGAAGAAAATGAACAACTGAGGAATTTCAAAAACTGAGGAAAAACTCAAATTGAAGATTTTCAACTTTTGGTGGTGGCATGACCCACCGTATAAGAATGATGATTTCAGACACCGCGTACAATTGTCGTAGGGTTCTGAGAATCAAATTCTTCGTTAATTTCTTCACGCTTAGAGTGTTATTCTTCATTGATTGAAGAAAAACGTTTCTTCATGTGTTGCACATCTAAGTCATCAATTTTGCATAAGTGTTAGGATGAGTGTCCTTTTCAAAGAACATTCGAAGATTCTAAGATATTTAGCTCACACCGCAACTTGCTAAATCTCTTCTCATCCAAGGGCTTTGTGAAGATATCGGCTAGCTGTTCTTCAGTCTTCACATGCTCAATAGAAATTTCGCCCTTCAACACATGATCACGAAGAAAATGATGACGAATCTGAATGTGCTTTGTCTTCGAGTGCTGAACTGGGTTGTGAGCAATCTTGATGCACTCTCATTGTCAAAGTAGAGAGGCACATTCTTCATGTTGACGCCGTAGTCCTTGAGAGTTTGCTTCATCCACAGCAATTGAGCACAACAAGAACCAGCAGCAATGTTCTCAGCTTCAGCAGTAGGCAGTGATACACAGTTCTATTTCTTCGAGGACCAACAGACCAAAGATCGTCCGAGGAAATGACATGTACCAGATGTTGACTTGTGGTCCACACGATCACCAGCATAGTCAGAGTCAGAATATCCAATGAGATCAAAAGCCGAGCCCTTGGGGTACCATAATCCAAGTGTTGGTGTGTGAGCTAGATATCGAAGAATATGCTTCACAGCCTTATGGTGTGATTCCTTCGGTGTAGCTTGAAATCGGGCACACATGCAAACACTAAGCATAATATCTGGCCTAGATGCACATAAATACAATAAAGAACCAATCATGGAGCGGTATACCTTTTGATCGAAGTCAATACCATTTTCATCAGTGCACAGATGGCCATTTGTGGGCATCGGAATTTTGACGCCTTTGCAATCTTGCATGCCAAATTTCCTCAGTACATCCTTGAGGTATTTCTCCTGAGATATGAATATGCCATTGTGCTGTTGACGAATTTGAAGACCTAAGAAGAATTTCAATTCTCCCATCATAGACATTTGATATTCTTCACTCATCATATAGGCAAATTCATCACTATAACGTTGATCAGTACAGCCAAAGATAATATCATCAACATATATTTGGCACACAAACAATTCATCATCATAAGATTTAGTGAAAAGAGTAGGGTCGAGTGAACCGGGTTTGAAGCCTTTCTTCATGAGGAATTCCTTCAAAGTATCATACCACGCCCGAGGGGCCTACTTGAGGCCATAGAGGGCCTTATTGAGTCTGAAGACTTTGTCAGGATTCTTTGGATCTTCAAAACCTGGGGGTTGAGCACATATACTTCTTCCTCAAGCTTACCATTGAGGAATGCACTTTTCACATCCATTTGATATAAAGTGATATCATGATGGTTATCATAAGCAAGTAATATGCGAATAGCCTCAAGTCTAGCAACAGGTGCAAAAGTTTCATCGAAATCAATTCCTTCAACCTGTGTGTAGCCTTGAGCTACAAGCTGTGCCTTATTCCTCACCACAAGGCCATTTTCATCTTGCTTGTTGCGGTAGATCCACTTTGTGCCAATGATATTGTGCTTGCGAGGATCTGGACGTTTGACCAGTTCCCAGAGGTTGTTGAGCTCGAATTGATGTAATTCTTGTTGCATGGCCTGAATCCACTCAGGCTCCAGAAATGCTTCATCTACCTTAGTGGGCTCTATGATAGATACAAAAGCATAGTGCCCACAAAAGTTAGATAAATGTGAAGCTTTTGAGCGTGTGAGAGGACCTGGTGCTTCAATGTCATCGATGATCTTTTCAACTTGCACTTCTTTTGCAACGCGAGGATGAGCTGGTTGTCGTCGAGGAATTCGATCAACATTTTCTTCAACACCATTTTCTTCAGTATTTTCTTCAGGTGCATTAGCTCGACGTTATTCACGGTCTGGAATGAATTCTTCAGTAGATTCTTCAGTAGGAATGACATCCTCAGTAGCCTTGAACTTGATAGTTTCCTCAGGTGCTGGTTCATCTATCACAGAGGGTAGGTGCTCTCTTTGCGAGCCATTAGTTTTGTCGAACCGCACATCTACAGTTTCAACAAACTTGTGAAGAACGTTGTTGAAGACTCTGTAGGTGTGCGAGTCCTTTCTGTAACCAAGCATAAAACCTTCATGTGCTTTTGGTGCAAATTTAGCATTGTGATGAGGATCTGTAATCCAACATTTAGCACCGAAGACTTTGAAATAACTCACATTGGGTTTCTTGTCAGTGAGGAGTTCATAGGCAGTCTTCTTGAAGAATTTGTGAAGATATACCCTGTTGACGATGTGGCACACAGTATAAATTGCCTCAATCCAGAAGTGACGAGGCGTCTTGTACTCATCAAGCATAGTGCGAGCCATCTCAACAAGAGTTCTGTTCTTGCGCTCCACGACGCCATTCTGCTGAGGAGTGTAAGGAGAAGATAACTCATGAGTAATACCAAGTTCATCAAGATAGTCATCAAGACCAGAATTCTTGAACTCAGTTCCATTGTCACTTCTAATGTGCTTGATTTTCACACCGAAGTTGGTTGAAGCCCTCGAGGAAAATCGTCTGAAGACTTCCTGCACTTAATGTTTGTAAGTGACAATATGTACCCAAGTGTAACGAGAGTAATCATCAACAATAACAAAGCCATAGAGAGATGCATCATTTGTGACTGCTGAGTAATGGTTAGGACCGAAGAGATCCATATGAAGCAATTCAAATGGTCGAGTAGTGGTCATGATAGTCTTTGCTGGATGCTTAGCCTTGGTCATCTTTCCAGCTTCACAGGCTCCGCATAAGTGATCCTTGAAGAATTTGACATTCTCAATGCCAATGACATGCTTCTTCTTCACAAGAGTGTGCAAATTCCTCATGCCTGCATGACCAAGTCGTCGATGCCAGAGCCAGCCTTCTGAAGCTTTTGCAAGTAGGCACACGGCTGGTTGTGGTCCTGTAGAGAAATCAACAATATACAAGTCTCCTCTCCTAAAGCCTTCGAAGACTTTGGAATTGTCAGCTTCCATGATCACGACACAACGATACTTGCCAAATACAAGAACCATATCAAGATCGCAAAGCATTGAGACAGACATGAGGTTGTATCCTAAGGACTCGACAAGCATGACTTTGTCCATGTGTCGATCCTATGAGATCGCAACCTTACCTAGGCCCAATACCTGACTTTTGCCTTTGTCAGCGAAGATGATATGCTTCAGATGCGATGGAGATAAGGGATCATCCATCAATAGATTCTTGTCACCAGTCATGTGATTTGTACATCCACTATCGAGGACCCACTCAGTGGCTTTGGTTTGATCATCCTGCAGATGAATTAGTGCAACTTACGAACTTCATATACTTCATCAGTGAAGAATATGACATCAATTCACCAGATCAATTTCATCAAGAAATAGAACAGATAAAATAGTATGACGAAGTGAGACATGAAGGTTCATTTCTTCATGATTAGCCTGCGTCCTTTCAGGCACTCTTCAGGTCTCCAGCAAATTCTTCAGACGTTCAAGCACGTCTGGAGACCTGACCCTGCAGAAGAGATTAGTTCTTTTTCTTCACCACCCACATCTGAAGGGGTGGCAAAGAGTTCATCACTCTGCGAGCTCCATACGAGAAACGTGGCATACAAGCCAATCCATTTCGTTTCACATAAGAGGAGTTAGGGTAAGCATATGAATAAGCAGAGAAATTCTTCGAGGACTTATGAACATAATGATTAGAAGAATAATGCTCATATTCATAGCCCTTAGCTCTTCCCTGCGAAACAGAGTTGTTAGCATGATGATGTTCATATGAGGACTTTGATCCTTTTGAGGAATATGATCCACGTGAGGAATTCGATCCGTATGAGCACTTGGATCCATATGAAGAATTTGATCTGGGGTTCCTATTCTTCACAGGTGGTGTCATGAGGACATTCACCTGAAGACTTTCAAGGCAACTTTTGGGAACCCAGATTTTCTTCATAGGAGAACCGTTCCTGCAGTTAGTGCCAACATATCTAGCAAATACTTCACCATTCTGATTTTTAAACAGATTATAGTTGGAGTCAAATGACTCATCAGAAGAATGAGAAGATTCACATGTAAAGCCAGATAAATTAGATGGATCAACTGGAGGTCCCTTTGCAGCAACCCATGAGGTTTTGGGGTACTGCTCAGGCTTCCAATATGTACCATCAGCATTGAGTTTCCTCTCAAAGGAAATACCCTCTTTCCTAGGGTTCCTATTGAGGATCTGCTTTTTAAGCACATCACAAAGAGTCTGATGCCCTTTGAGGCTTTTGTACATGCCTGTCATGTACAATTCCTTCAGCCCTGCATCGTCAGTGATACTAGCAATGTCCTCAGATGAGGAATTAGTGATAGCAAAGACAGTTGAAGAATTTGTAGCATTAGAAGCATTTGAACATTCAGGTGAAGAATTAGCAGATTCACGTTCAATGAATTTCAAACATGGAGGAACAAATTCTTCCTGAGCAGCGCTGATTTGTTGAGCAAGTAATGAATCGCGCTCCTTCTGAAGATCTTCATAACTCACTCTTAGCTTCTCAAGATCTTACTTTCTTTGAAGAAATTCATAAGAAAGCTTCTCATGATCAGATAAGAGAGTGTTATGATGACCTTGAAGGTTGTCAAATCTAGACTGAAGTCTCTGAAGATTTTCAGTCAAGGTTTTAGTGCGATCCATTTCTTCACCCAACATATCATCACTTTTATCGAGCATGTTTTGAACCTTTTCCAAGGCCTTTTGTTGTTTAGTGGCAATACAAACAAGCTTGGTATAGCTAGGTCCAAAATCATCATCAGATTCATCATCACTAGACTAGGATGAGGAACATTTGGTTACCTTGGCACCTTTTGCCATGAGGCATGGTGCAGAAGATGATGGTTCAGGTTCGAAAGTCATCATTTTGAGTGATTCCTTGAAATCCCCAAACCAGGGATCATGAAAAGTTCGATGACCTTCATAGACGTCAGAGATTCGGTCCCAGATAAGCTTTGCATTGCAAAGATGCATAATGCGCCTGAATTCATCTCTGGATAGGCAGGAACAGATGATATCCTTCGCCATGATGTCAAGTCGAGTGTACTTGTGAATATCATCAGTGTCCGCCATCTTGCATAGATCGGTAAGACCAATCTCAGTGACGGTCCACAGCTTGCTGTTCAGTGCCATGAGGCGCTTCCTCATCATGGCCTTCCACTTGGGATAATCATGATTTTCAAAGATGGGGCATGTCACTTTCTTCATACCTGCGGTCGACATAACTAAAACTCCAGGCGGTTAAACCAAAATCACACAGAACAAGGGAGTACCTTGCTCTGATACCAATTGAAAGTGCGTTATATCGACAAGAGGGGGGTGAATAGGCGATTTTTATGAATTCTTCACTGAGGAATTTGCGGGTGAGGAAATTCCTTAGCAAAGAACTACTTGCAGCGGAATAAGTACTCAAGAGTAAGCATAGCAGAACATAGACATGGTCATCATGATGAAATGAAGACAAACACAGAGTACAGAAAGCGTAAACACAGGATAGCACAGGATGAAGACAAACAGACTGAAGAAATTGAACTGAGGAAATTGAGAAAGTCTTCTGTCAAAGTCTTCAAACACAGATATGACAAGCACACAACATAGTAATGAGGAAATGAAAGAGTTGAGGAAATAGAACCAGTAAGCTTGGTGAAGACAATGATTTGGTAGACCAGTTCCAACTGCTGTCTCAGTTGTACATCTGGTTGGCGCGGCTAGGTATTTAAACCTGAGGACACACAGTCCCGGACACACAGTCCTCACCGTATTCTCCTTGAACTAAGGTCACACAGACCTCATCCAATCACTCATGGTAAGTCTTCAGGTGACTTCCGAACCTTCACAAACTCGGTCACTCGGCGATCCACAATTCCTCTTGGATGCTCTAGACCATGACGCCTAACCGTCTGGAAGAAGCATAGTCTTCAAAGGTAACAAGCGTCGGATCCACGCAGGATCAATCTCTTCAGTGATGCTCAATTACTTTGGGTTTGTAGGTGTTTGGGTTTGGGTTTTCCTCACTTGATGATTTTCGCTCAAAGTCCTCGGAGGATGGGATGCTCTCAAATGACAAATGTCAGTTTTCTCTCGGAGCAGCCGACTAGCTAGTGGTTGTAGGGGGCAGCTATTTATAGCATAGGGAGCAGCCCGAAATGATAAGACATAAATGCCCTTCAATGATATGACCGTTAGGTGGGAAGATATTTTGGGACAGTTGGCGCGTAGCACAGCAACGGTCGGAATTTTGAGTGTCTAATTCCTCAGGGCTATCATGTTCCTCACAGTGTAGGCAATCCGCACTGGCGAATTCCTAACTCCTCAGTCAGAACAAATTCCTCAGAGACCAGAAGAACTTCGTCTCTGTCACTGAAGAATATGACTGAACTGTATGAGATTTCCAATGGCTTCACTCGAAGGGATTGGTAGGTGTAGGATTTTGAGTTGAGCATCACTTGGAAATTTTTCCTTAGTATTTCCTCCACCCCCTTTAAGAGTACGGTGTTTCCTATGACTCAAGAAAGAGAAAATGATACTACGAAAACAAAAGTATTCACGCTTCATGTTCCTCAAATGAATACCAAGTCTTCAAGGTTACACCAATTTCTTCAATACACCAAAATCACTAAGGGGCACTAGATGCACTTACAATCTCCCCCTTTTTGGTGATTCATGACAATTTAGGTTATGTTTTCAACGGGGATAATCATATGAAGTGTAAATACTGATATTGAGGAATTTGATTGCAAGATATAGAAGAACTCCCCTTGAAGTTGTGCATAGTGAGGAATTTGCTCTTGAAGCAATGCACACTTGAGGAGTAGAATCATGGAGATCTCCCCCTATATCTTGTAATTCATACACGCATTTAACATATAATATGAAGAATTTGAAATGCATGATGAAATATGGTGACTGATGTAATTTAGCATGCGTGCATTAACATTAGCGAGGAATAAGCATGCAGAAGAACACATCAAAAGTATCAGGTCACCATAGAGTTTAAGTTTACAACTCGATCCAGCAAAGTCATCAGAAGAACGAGAGTTGTAACTTAAGAAAAAAACGCCCATATAAGATAGACCCGCTTGAAGACTAACTCAACTTTCTCCCCCTTTGTCATCGAATGACCAAAAGGATTGAAAAATGAGGACTAACGCCCCTGAAGAATATCATGATGATGCAGGAGCGCTAGCGTTGTTGGGGTCGTTTGTTGATGTAGGGCCTGCCGCAGTGTCGCGCGATGAAGAATAGGAGCAGGCCACCAAGGAAGGAACCTTGACCTTCTTGTATTTGTTCGGTGGAGGTGCAGACCAATCAAAGTCCTCCTTGAGACCCATGTTCTTCAGATCTTCTTCGCTGTAAATGTGAGACAGAACAGCCCAGGTGCGACCGAAGACTTCATGGAGGTAGTAATGGTTTTTCTTCACTGCATTATGTGTAGCAGTCATGTTGTGAAGAATTGAACCAAACTGACGCTTAACCCATTTATGGTTTCGATCCACCTTCTGGTGAAGACTTAGCATAAGTTCACGGTCAGTCATCACACGAGGAGCAGTAGCTTGAGGATTTGGCTTGGAGGCATGGGCAGCAGAATCATGAGTGGCAGAGTCATCATTGGTGGAATAAGATGCATCCTTGCGAAATTGACCATCCAATGGAGGAATGCCTTCATCTATAACAGCTGGTGCCTTGCCCTTTTCGTCAGCTGAGGAATAGGTCCGCTTGAGGACTTCAATCGGGGGCAAGTAGCTGAGGTGATTCTGAAAATCAGCTTTGTAGTTGAGTGAAGACCTTGTTCTGATGAATCTCATAATCCACGGTGCATAAAGCTTCAGCTCAAACGGTGAAAGTGCAACATTTGCCAGAGTCCTCATGAAGAAATCGTGATAATTGACAGGAATGCCATGAATGATGTTGAAAACCAGATTCTTCATGATGCCAACAATTTCTTTATCAGATGAGTCGTGGCCTTTGATTGGACTCATAGTGTTCGTCAGAATGCGATAGACTGTCCTTGGTACATACTACAATTCCTTCATGAGGAATTTTGTCCTTGAGTCTTGACCTAGTTTCAATGGCTTCATCAGCACTTGCATATAGTGATCAGTAAGCTTAGGTTCTTGGTACATGCAACGAGCTCATTCAGGTGGAGAACTGATGGGCAGGGCGTGAAGTAATTCAGTGGCTGGTGCCTTATAGTGAGTATTTTCAGTCATCCAGTCCAAAACCCAGGAGTTCACATCGTCAGGATCTCCTGTGATGTGCAAAGTTGCGTAGAATTGAAGAATGAGTTCTTCATTCCAATCAACTATGTCTGTGCAAAAGTTGAGGAGGCCTGTGTCATGAAGCACACTGAGGACAGGAGTGAAGCATGGCAGTGATTCCATGTCCACATGAGGAATATGCTCGTGGTCGAAGACTTTGTCCTTGTTGAAGAGCAGTGAAGAATAGAAGTTGGCCTGGCTGGCGATCCAGAAGCGCTTCCTTCTAATACGAGTAGAATCCTAGGGATTGTAGTCGGTGAAGAGCACGTGCTCGCCAAAGAAATCATCAGCCTTGAATTTCTGCTTCTTTGAGAATGGATCCTTTGGCTTGGGCTGAGGAGTGTCAGTCAATTGCATTATCACCTCAGGAATCGCAATCCCAGGTTCTTCAGGCTGAGGAATTTCAGCTTCTACTCCAGTGACAACCTGGGTCTTCAATTCTTCATGTACATTTTCTTCAGCACTAGTGGCTGGAATTTCTTCATGGACAGATGGGGTTGCACGAGGTTCTTCAGATCCCATTTGTACTTCAGTAGCAACAGGGGACTGAGGAATTTGCTATAAAGGTGTGAAGAGTGGAGAGTTGGGGTGCTGACTTTCCCAAAAGTCATCATTCATCACTGGTGTGGTACAGCCAATGTCCACGTCTTCATCTTCTATTTCTTCAACGTCGGCCTCTTCAGCAGTAAACTGAGGCATAGGCGAGGAAACAGCTGGAGTTGAAGGGATTTCATCTACTTCAATTTCTTCATCCATCTGCTCTGACGAAGCAGCAGAAGGATTTTCTTCATCAGATCCGCTAGGGATCACATATTCTTCATCAAAAGGAACAAGGTCCTTTGATGGCATGGTTGAGATCGGAACATCATCAATGGGGTTTGCAACTGAGCTGGTCAATTTCTTCATCTTCTTCGAAGCTGATGCTTTCCTTTTCTTCACTGCTGCACGCTCTGCAGCCTTGGTCTTCTTCACATCTGATGCAGATGGAAGAATTGGAGTTGGGGTAGGTGCAGGAGGAGCAGAGGAATGTGGTTGATTTTCTTCAGGCACAACTGATGCAGTTGCCCCGACCTCTTCATTTTCTTCAGGCGCACCACTAGTGGATGCCCTGGCAATTATATCAGCGGCTAGAATGCAGTCATCAGCCTTGGAACTCACATTTTCTTCAGCAGCCTGAATGTCATCAGCGGTGCTGGCATGTTCTTCAGTTGGCTGAGCAGATGCTTCAGTCTGAGGAATTTCTTGTTGCGATGGGGCTGCAACATTGGAGGTGAACTTCTCAGTCAGTATAACAAACCTGACCTTGGCTCCTTGCCAATCAGCATAGTATGCATTGAAATCATCGCTGAGGACTTTGATTTCAGACTGGATCTTCACAAGATCATCAGTTGTCATAGAGACAACGTTGTTCTTCAGGAATTTCTCCTTCCTGTACTGCACTTTCTTGATCAGCCTGGCCTTCTCAAATTTCCATTTCTCTTCTGGGATGAAGGCAGTCAACATATGATTTTGGCCAGGAGTCAGCTTGAAGTCTGGCATAGGAGTGTTTGGGTCCTTGTGCCAGAGATCAATGTAATCGAGGATTAACTTTGGATCCGAAAGCAGAGGCACATTTGTGCCCTTGGCTCTAGCGGCCCTGACTTGCCTATCTCTGATGATTTCAGCAAGTTCATCATCATCAGCTTCGTCTTCTTCAGACGGTACTTGGAAGGCGACCTGCTTCTTGTGAGGACTTGGTCGAGGACCTCATCCAGCAGTAGTCTTCTTCTTCAGCAGAGAGGGGCCAGCTGAGGAATTTGGTGCAGCTGAGGAACTTGCAGAAGCTCCTGAGGCAATAGAGAAGCCTGTCGTCCTTTGGCACGTGGTGAGATGCACAGGTGCTGAGGATTTTATCGGAGCAGCTGAGGACTTTGGAGGATCAGGAGCAACGTGAGGAACTGGCCGTGAGGGCATTGCTGAGGAACTTGGCCTTGAGGGCATTGAAGGTGAAGCACTTGGCTTGTGCGCAGGCTTCTTTGACATGGCCTTCTTAGGCTTGACAGAGGCCTCAGCAGCAGCAGCAGAGTCTTCGTTGAATTTCCTCACTGCTTCTTTTGCCTGTTTGGCCAACTTGGCCTGGCGCTTGGCCCATTCATCAGGATAGTCCTTATTTCCTCTTTGGTGCTAAGGAGGCCAGCGCAGGCGAAGAGTACCGAGGGATCAGGCAAAGGTTGCTATATTGGTGCAAAGAGACCAAGACCAGGAGGACGGCAAGACGGAGGTCACCGTGGAGCCCAAGACGGCGTCACCACCAGAGCTTTTCGCATGCGAAGACTGCTTTTGTCAGGATAGCTTGTACTAGCTGTCCCCCTTCAAATTTACCCGCCGTTGTTGGCTCCCTTCCCGCTCGATATTTGCGAAGAGGACCAGGGCCTATATATGTAGAACTAGCCACCATAGTAGGGGCACCTCATCTTAGCTTGATCCAACCCGATCGAGAGCCTGCCCTAGCCACAAGAACACCTCAACCTCAGGAGGCTGTTCTTCCCTTGTACTGTTCATCATCAGCCCTAGAGGCAATCCACCACCACCACACTGGAGTAGGGTATTACACCACAACGGTGGCCCGAACAAGTATAAACCTCGTGTCTTTCTGTGTTGCGAGTTTGTCGAGTTCTTCTGCGAGATCTTAGCGAGCTAGTGCGTAGATCAGTAGGAGGGAAAGACTTCGCGCGCACCCCAGTGTTCGAACCTTAAGGGTCTGCCAGAACCCCACATCCGACAGATGTGGTTGATCTCCCCCTGCCGTACAATGGGATTCTTGGGCGTCCGGCCCTGGCCAAGTTCATGGCAGCGTCCCACTACACTTACAACACCTTGAAGATTGCAGGGCCACTGGGAGTCATCACTATCCCATCAGATGAGAAGGATGCAATTATCTGCGTAGACAAGATGTACCGGGATGCGGTCACAGTAGAAGCAGCGGCAGCGATGGCTCCCATCAAGGAAAGCAAAGGAAGGAAAAGGGATTGTAGGACCTCCAGCAAGGAGTCCAGGAAGCGTGCCCCCTCCGAGTGCATGACACCCGTTGACGATGTGCCGGAGTGTTCCAACAGCAAGAGATCCAGGGTTGCTGCACCCCAAGTGAAGAAGGTCCCGGCAGGGCTGGCTGGCGTTGATGGTACCTTCACCATCAGTGCCATTCTTGATGACAAATAGGAAAGCGTGCTCGTTGCCTTCTTGCGGGCGAATATCGATGTGTTTGCCTGGCAACCATCAGATATCCCCGGTGTTCCCAGGGAGGTAATCGAGCACCACCTTGCTGTCTGCCCACCTGCCCGACCTGTCAAGCAGAAAGTCCGGAAGCAGGCCTTGGAGCGGCAGCAGTTCATTGCCGAGGAAATCAAGAAACTGGAGGCAGCTGGTTTGGTCAGAGGAGTACTGCATCCTACATGGTTAGCAAATCCAGTGGTAGTACGGAAGGCAAATGGGAAATGGAGGGTTTGCATTGATTTCACAGATCTCAACAAGGCTTGCCCGAAGGACCCATTTCCCTTGCCGCGCATCGACCAGATTGTGGATTCCACTTCAGGTTGTGATTTGCTCTCCTTTTTGGATGCATACTCTGGATATCACCAGATGTTCATGTCCAAAGAGGATTAGGAGAAGACATCGTTCATCACTCCATGTGGTACGTACTTCTTTGTCCGCATCACATTCGGATTAAAGAGTGTCGGGTCCACCTTTGCAAGGGCAATCCAGATTGGTTTTGAGCCACAATTGCACAGAAACATAGAAGCCTAGCTGGATGATATAGTGGTCAAAACCAAGGATAAGACCACTCTTATACAGGATTTGGAGGAGACATTTGCTAACCTGCGCAAGATCAACTTGAAGCTTAATCCAGAGAAGTGTGTGTTTGGTGTCCCCTCCGGCAAGCTACTTGGTTTCTTCGTATCCCATCGGGGGATCAAAGCTAACCCTGACAAGATCAAGGCCATCGAGCAGATCCAAGCACCAAGGACAGTTAAGGATGTGAGGCGCCTGACGGGGTGCGTTGCCGCGCTAAGCAGATTCATTTCCAAGTCAGCCGAGTGTGCCCTGCCGTTCTTTAAAATTTTGAAGAAAGCAGGGCCTGTGAAGTGGACTCCGGAAGCAGATGCGGCTCTGCAGGAGTTGAAGGCTTACCTATCATCTATGCCTACCTTGGTTGCACCCAAACCCCAAGAACTGTTGATGCTTTACTTGGCGGCAATCAAGTGGTCAGTGTGGCCTTGGTAGCATAGCGAGAAATGGATGAGGCAGAAAGTGTACAGATCACGGCAGAGTCCGAAAAGGATCAGAACAGCGATGAGCACGGGAACGAGAGCAACCCCAAGGACGCGCCAAGGAAGAAAGTAGTGCATCACCCAGTGTACTTCGTTAGCTCCTTGTTACAAGGAGCTAGATCGAGGTACTCTGGCATGCAAAAATTGATCTTTGGTCTCATCGTGGCCTCAAGGAAATTGCGCCACTACTTCCAAGCCCATGAGATCACGGTTGTCACTCGTTTTCCGTCGCAAAGGATACTCCAAAACCCTGAGGCTACCGTCAGAATAGTGGAGTGGGCTTTGGAGTTATCCAGCTTTGGTTTGAAGTTTGAGAGCACATTAACTATAAAGAGCAGGGCGCTGCAGAGTTTATTGCAGAATGGACGCTAACCCCTGCTGTGGAAGTGACAGAAACAACTCTCCCCAGCAAGGAATCACCCCAGGGATGGATTATGTATTTTGACGGTGCTTTTTCCCTACAAGGAGCAGGGGATGGCGTGCTTCTCGTTGCCCCCTCCGGGGAGCACTTGAAGTACTCGTCCAAATGCACTTTGCCCGGGAAGAAGCCACCAACAATAAAGCTGAGTATGAAGGGCTCCTTGCCGGGCTCAGGATTGCAGCAGAATTGGGAATCAAGAAGCTGATCATACGAGGAGATTCATAGCTTGTGGTGAGACTAGTCAACAAAGATTATCAAAGCCCATTGATGGAAGCATACGTCGAGGAAGTGAGGAGATTGGAGGAGCACTTTGACGGGCTACAAACAGAGCACGTACCCAGTGCGGAAAACAGCATAGCTGATCACCTGTCAAACTGTGCTGCGTAGAAGCTTCCTGTGGAACCAGGAAATTTTGTTCTCCGTCTCTCTTAGCCCTCCGTATCGCCAGCCACAATGGCCCAGAAAAGGAGAAAATTGGACTACGGTAAGCCTCTCCCGGTCAAGCCGTCCACTCCCGGCAGAGACCCTGCCGGCAACAACTCCTCACAGCCTGCCGGACCACCACCTCCAGCCAGGCCTATGGACCCCGTGAACAAGGTTGGTGCTCCCGCAGCAGAGGAGATGCCGCTAGTCCTCGTTGCCGAGCCCCAGGCTCCAACTTGGGCAAGGCACATCGTTCGCTTCCTCCAGACCGGAGAACTTCCCGGCGACCAAGATGAAGCTGAGAAAGTAGCCTGAAGGGCCAGTATGTATCACTTTGTCGATGACACTCTGTACAGAAGGAGGCCCAACGGTGTGAAATTGAAGTGTGTTTGTCGGGAGGATGGAAAGGAACTGCTGGCCGAGATTCACAGAGGAATGTGCGGCTCACAGATTGGATCAAGGGCATTAGTTGGGAAAGCATTCCTGCAAGGATTCTATTGGCCCACAACCCTCCAAGATGCGGTCGAGCTCGTCACGACATGTGAAGCCTGCCAGTTCCATTCCAAGAGAACACACCTGCCTGCCCAAGCCCTTCAGACAATCCCCTTGTCATGGGCATTTTCGGTCTGGGGACTCGATATCCTCGGCCCCTTCCCCCGAGCAATCGGGGGTTTTGAATTCTTGTTCGTTTCCATCGACAAGTTTACAAAGTGGCTGGAAGTGACTGCCGTGAGAAAGATGACTGCTCAGTCGGCTATCAAGTTCTTGGAAGAGTTGGTGTGTCGTTTTGGAGTTCCGGCAAGGATCATCAACGACAACGGCACCCAATTCACGAGCCACGCATTCATGCAATATATTCGTACCCTCGGATGCAAGATCTCATTCGCCTCTGTGGCACACCCCGGAGCAATGGACAAGCTGAGAGGGCGAACGCTGAAGTGCTACGTGGACTCAAGACAAGAACTTTCAATACGCTGCAGAAGCACGGCAGGCGGTGGATCGAGGAGCTGCCAGTAATTCTCTGGTCCCTGAGAACGACACCTAACCGAGCTACTGGGCAGACTCCCTTCCCCCTATTCTACGGGGCAGAAGCAGTTATCCCCATGGAACTCATTTATGGGTCCCCTCGAGTGTTGCCTACGACGAAGTAGTTCAAGATCAGCACCAACGTGACGATGTTGTGCTACTCGAGGAGAACTGTCTCCGGGCTGCTATGTGCACTGCACGCTACCAGCAAGCCCTGCATCACTATCACAGCTGCAGGGTTCATGCCCGGCGTTTTGAGGAAGGTGACCTTGTCCTTAGACGCGTTCAATCCGCCAAGGGTACAAACAAGTTATCACCAAAGTGGAAAGGCCCTTACCGGGTGGTACGAGTCACCAGACCCGGTGCAGTCCGTCTGGAGACCGGAGATGGCACTCAGTTGCAAAACTCATGGAATATTGAGTATCTCCGTAAGTACTACCCGTAAGGCGCAAGGCTTTCGGGCACCGCCCGGCAGCCACCCTTTTGTACAGGCCTTGCCTCAGCTGCATGTAACCCCTTGTACAAAGCCGGGGCGATGACCCTGTGCAAGAGAAAATAAAGAAGCGCTATAGGGGGCCCCAACTAAGATTTCATGCATGCATGAGCACACCAAGATCACTGCATAAGCATTTCATGAGCAGTTGCGTATGCATATAGATAGGATTGCATCTTGCATTCATTCTCATTTACATGGAGTTGCGGATTCCCGTAGTGAACTTGGCTTCGACAAAGGATGGGAAGATTGCACGGCACAGCGATCCCCGGCAAAGCCAAACAGATAAG
This sequence comes from Triticum aestivum, assembly GCF_018294505.1. NCBI lineage: Eukaryota > Viridiplantae > Streptophyta > Magnoliopsida > Poales > Poaceae > Triticum > Triticum aestivum. The sequence continues at coordinate 484,708,253 of NC_057802.1, read as the reverse complement.
TTTTACCTCTTGTCCATTAGTGTTCTGTAAGGCTATGACTTTGCATGAGAAAACCTCGTCTCTCTTTTGAAACTTAGGTGCTCCCATCTATGACTCGAACGTTGCTTCAGTCAGGATGGTCGCAATAGCCTTTGGTAAAAAGGAGCTGGTTGGGGGCTGGCCCCTCTATCTGTTCCCCGACAGACGTAGCTCTCCGGCAGACAAAGAGGGTGCCGGCAGGATATCCTGCCAGGGGAAACCCGTTTATTTTTATTAAAGATGCACTCTACATCTGCATGGACATACACATGCACGGGTTCCCGGCAAGGTTCATCTTTTTCATTTATATGCTGATACAAGTACAAGCATTACAGAACACAAAGATGGACTCGAGAGATTACATTATTTGAAATAAAATTTGGCAATTGCCTACAAGTTTAAGATTGAAAAAAGATAAGTGCTCCGTAATGCCCTTTCTTGTCCCTCTCCTCCTAGGAGCAGCCGTTGAAGGCGAGGAGGGCAAAAGGAGCACCTGGGCGGAGGCCCGACCTACTCTCATCGGGCTCCAAAAGAGGTAGCCCGGGGGGAACGGAAGCGCGAGGGAACGCCTCGATGGAGAGCACGGCGGAAGGCGGGCCCGTCGACCACCATCACCAGGGCCAGCAGGACTAGGGAGGGCTAACGGAGCTGCAGCCCGAGAGGAAGCCTGCTGGGGTCCAGCTGGAAGGCTGCTGGAGGAGCCCGACAGCACCATCCGCACCTCTGCATCCTACTCCCCGGAAAATCGCATTGCTGGGGAGGAGATGCAGACGCGGATGATGGTGTTGCCGCCGGATGAAGATGGTGCAGGTGACGATCAGCCGGAGTCAGAGTCGTCGCTCTTCCGCCCGCTGCTGTCGTCATCGCCGTCAGTATCCTCCTCGTCGCATTCGCTCGAGGAGGAGATTTCGTCGTCGGTCGAGCTCTCTGCGCAGCACCCTAAGCGACCACCCGAGCACCCGAAGATCTTGACGGAGAGCAGGCCATTCTCCATTAATTTGAACAGGAGAACGTGCCCCTCCGAGAAGCCGTGAGCACACGCAAAGCTCTTCCAGCCGCGGCAAAGATACAGCACATGAGGAGCGGGGAAGTCAACATCAACCCTCATACCTCCATTCCCGCAGCCCCTCATGTGCAGCCGTAGAATGCGTGGTTGCTCAAGCTCCATCTCCCGCGCAAAGGGAGTTGGGAGGCAAAGGTGACCACGAACAGGCTTGTACAACCTGATGACGAACTCCCGGGGTTGGTCACCAACGTGGCCTTCCATCGGGGGTGGAGCCACAGGCGGAGACGCCACCAAGGCACCGCCCCGTCCTCCTCCTCCTCGAGCACTGCGGTGACCACGAGCACGCCCCCTTCCCCCTGTCCTTGCGGACGATTCTGCTGCCTCAGGGTCCAAAGGAGGAGGGACCCGCTGTCGAGAAGAAGCCCTCGTCACCGCCGCTGGAACACCACCACGCCCTCACCCTCACACCATGACTAGAAGAGAAGGATCATGAAGGAGAAGGAGAAGCGTGTGCAGAAGAACACTACCCTGGCCCTTTTTATAGGGAAACGGGGCAGGGGGCTGGCTCCTCCTACGGGGAACAGCCGCCCCTCTCCTCCAATACGGCCTCTCTACACCCACTATGACTCTGAGGGTCGAGGCCGCCCCTCTAATCCAACCATTGACGCTCGGTTTTCAGCCATGGCACTCCACCCCGTGTCCTCCGCATCCACCACCTACCACGCCCAATGCATGCGGCACACGTGGCGAGGTGCGTGCGGAATGGGGGGCGAGTGGGGTGGTAGTTTCCGCCTCGTGATCATGGGGCGAGGAGAATCCACGGGCCACGATCCATGTTTTTCCACGACACTGCGCGCAGGGAAATCGGAAACCATCCGGAAATCAAGACCAATGAAGCAGCGACGGACACCTCAAGGGGCCAACCCCTTCGGCGACTCTGCCTGTGCACTTATTAGGCCCTACCCCGACGACGCTCAGCAACGCATTTGGGGCAGTCCTTGGGGCTTCTGTGGGTGCAACAAACCCTGGGTCTGTTGCCCAGACTATGCACATGCACAAGAGTAAGATTGAAGCAGATTCAAAGAACCAACATGCATCTCAGAAGGACCAAGATCAAGCTAGAGGAACAAGATATCGGCAAGAGAAGGGCCTCCCTTGCTTGGCAGGCGAGCCCGGTAAGGGGCGAAGCCACCACCAGAAGCAAGCAATCAAGGCTCCCCGACAAGGTCTACCGGGGTTCACGGGGGCTGAACCACCCCACCAACCACTCAAGCACGACCCACGTCGTCGATCGGTGCGGCGTCAAGCCGCAAGGTGATTAAGTGGAAGCTATTCGCCACATGGCAGCCATTTCCTACAGAAGAAACCTACAAATGACACCCGTCCTGCGACGTGTCAAGAGAACAGGCGCGGAGCTGGCAAGATAGCCAGGCAAGCCTTGCCGGGCAACCAGTGATGTGACACTAAGCGATGATTTTAATGCATCCAGCCAGCCCGCAGAGTTAGGTATGATAGCAGTGTTTGCTATCATATCAGTGGATAATACCACTTTGCCATTGTGGTGACCCCTTAATCTATAAAAGGAGGCCACTGGCACCCGTAGGGAGGGTTGGAAAGTTAAGGAACCTGCACCACCATACGCGCATAGTCACTGCTGCCCCATGGCGATCCTGCCGGGCAAAGTGACTGCGTTCCTCCATTTCCATTCCACCATCAATCCACTAAAGTAGGGGTAGGGTCTTACACCATGCTGCGGCGCGAACCTGGGTAAATTGCTTGTGTGCTCTCTGACGTGCTGCCGTGCGCTGGTCTGCTCTTTGTGCAACGCGCCGTCCCCGTGCCAAACCAGCAAGTGGCCTCCTGGTCCCATAGGTGGCCGTGGTTATCCCGCGACACCGTGACGTGATGCCTATATAATGATCATTGCTTGCATATCGTCATAACTATTCGATTTTCTACCGATTGCCCAACAGTAATTTGTTTACCTACGGCCCTCGGGTCTATTCTCTATCATATTTTCTTTCCGATCTATTATTTTCCTTTGAGATATATTTTTATTTGATTTTATTTTCACACCTATATTATCAAAAACGCAAAAATACCTCGCTGAATTTTATTTGCATGTATCAATCTATCTATTTACCAATCTTTTACCCGAGAGGGATTGATAACCCCTCTTACGCGTCGGGTTGCAAGTATTTGTTCTTTGTGTGCAGGTACCATTTACATAGTGTTGCTTGTTCTCCTACTGGTTCAATAACCTTGGTCTCATCACTGAGGGAAATACCTACTGTCACTACAAAAAATACACTTCTCTGATGATACGTGTTTGTCATAGTAGGTCACGTTTTCTGTCATGCATGTACATCCATGACGATTTTATGACAGAATCAAGATAGTCATACCCGTGCTGTTGTAGAAGTGTTCCATGACATTACAAAAATTATCATCACAAAAGTGTCCACTTCCATGATGATAAATTGCGCACCATAGAAATGCTTTCGTTAAGGGTAACCGACACGTGGCATCCACCGTAACGGATCACCGTTAAGCTATCGGGTTCCGGTTTGGATCCAATAACCCATTAATAGCACGGACCAATGGGGATTTTCCACGTGTAAAATTCTCATTCGCCTTCAGATCCACGTGTCGGCCCGGCGTTCGGACAGTTGTCATCCAGCGAATGGACGGATCGCACCTATGATACGTCGACACGTGTCTCGGCCCAACAGTGGCCCATTCAGGTTAAAAGGCTGGGCCTGTCAAAATAAGCGGGCCGACCCACTAGCGGCCTACTTGAGTCAGGCTCATTCACAAGCACGTCCCATACAAGTTACACAGAATCGGCCCATCAAAGGCCCATTCTAGATTTGATAATTTCCAGCCCATCGTTAGTTTCGGCCCGTTAACGGCCCGCTACGTCTTTGGGCCGAATTACCGCCCGATCTTCTTTCGGCCTGTTAACAGCCCATCATCAGTTCCAGCCCGTTAATGGCCTGAAACTTCTTTCGGCCTTTTCTCGGCCCATTCTGCAGTTGGGCTAATTCTAGCCCGTTGTGACTTTAGGCCTGTCCTCGGCCCATTAGGTAAATTGACCAATTCCTAGCCCATTTTGTCTTTTGGCCAGTTAATGGCCCGCACAACAGTTGGGCCTTTGACTTTGGCTCCATTAGCGGCCCATGTTCTGCAGGGCAAAATTTCGGCCCGACGCGACTTTCGGCCTGTTAAAATCCTAGTTTGCAAATTGGGCCTCCTCTGGCCCATAACACTTTCGGCCTCTTACTGGCCCATAAAGTAAAAGGGCCAAGACAAAATTGACATTTATTTCGGCCTAGAGGCCCGCGGGCCATTTCCATTTATACGGCCCTATCGAGATTTTGGTCTCTTAACGGCCCGCTAAGAGCCGTTGTTACGGTGGGCCACATCATTTGGGATCCACTAAATACTATTTTGACCAGCCCAATTAAGGCGTGCTTTGACTACACATGTTTGTTCGTTTGTATGGCGTCCAGGAATTGTTTGGGCATGTTGGCCCCCGTTTCAATGATATAGCATATTCAAGAATTATCCTACTCTATACTATCGCCTCTAAAAAACATACGCTATACAATAAAAAGACTAAGGCATAGAAACGTAGAATAATCCTACACTATACAATAAAGAAATTACAGCCGAATATGCCCATTGGGCATTATAGTTCGGCACCAGTGATAATAAAGCGTACACAAACAACAAATTACATAGACTGGACAAATAAAGCTCATACATCATGGACACGCATCGATAGAACTTACCATTTGAACTATAATCTCTTCAGAAAATAGGATTGGCAAGATTTAGATAGCACAAATTTAAGTCTGCAAAATCTCCAATTCCTTCGTGGTTACCTCTGTGTCTCGTTTCATTTTTTTGACTCCTGCATCTAATACCTGCAAGTATAGTCTCAACTTGTTGATTATACGTTGAGAATCATGTACACGTTGTCTTGCCACCTCTAGTTGATGCTCGAGAACAACAGCACATTCCAATTCCAATCCATAATCATTTGGTAACGGCCATGTCGCACTGCTCGCAGATCTTTGTGTTGATGTCACTTCATCCTGAAAATGTTTCTGTAAGTACACATGACTAGCACTACAAAAAAATACACTTCCGTGATGATACGTGTTTGTCATAGTAGGTCACATTTTCTGTCATGCATGTACATCCATGACGATTTTATGACAGAATCAAGATAGTCATACCTATGCTGTCGTAGAAGTGTTCCATGACATTACCAAAATTATCATCACGGAAGTGTCCACTTCCATGACGATAAATCGCGCGTCATAGAAGTGCTTTCGTCAAGGGTGACCGACACGAGGCATCCACCGTAACAGGTCGCCTTTAAGCTATCGGGTCTAGCTTTAGATCCGATAACCCATTAACAGCCCGGACCAATGGGTATTTTCCACGTGTAAAATTCTCATTGGCCAGAGGAAACATGTGTTGGCTCACCGTTGGGACAGATGTCATCCACTCATTGGACAGGAGGCGCTTATGATACGTTGATATGTGGCACAACCCAACAGAGGCCCATTCCGGTGAAAAGGCTAGCCCATTTGACTTGGTCAAAAGGTAACGACCCGGCCCACGGAAAGCCTGTTAACGGCCTGTTCTTATATAGCCCATTTACGGCCCGCTAACTACTGGCCCGTTACAGCCTATCGGAATTAAGCCCAGTAGCTTCATTTGGGCCGTCCAATATGATTCCAGTCCATTGTAACTTTCGGCCCATGTATGGACCATGATGTCTTTCGGCCCATAAGAGGCCCTTTGTAACTCTCGGTCCATTAAAGGCCCGAGAGGAAACTGGCCCATAACGAATAGTGTATCGCTTTATACCCATTAACGACCCATTATTTCATCGGCCGTTTCCAGCCCGTGTTAACTTTCGGCCTTCTAAGGGCCCATTTATTCTTGGGATCATTTCTAGAATTCGGTTAGTTACGGTCCGTTACTGGCATGTTCCGTTTGTGGACCAAATTCAGCCTGTGGTTACATTCGGCCCGTTTGTGGCCCGTTAACCCATTGGGCTATTTTTATAGCGTTATCAAATATAGCCTATTAATGGCCCGTTATGGTCCACAAATAGTACGACCCATGTTTGGCGAAATGATTATACGCCCCGTAGAAGGCCCATGGATCCTATGGCCCGTAGAAGACCAATGGATCCTACGGCCCGTAGAAGGCCCATGGATCATACGGCCCGTAGAAAGTACATGGATCCTACGGCCCGTAGAAGGCCCATGGATCCTACGGCCCGTAGAAGGCCCACGGATCCTATGGCCCGCAGGAGGCCCATGGTTACAATAGTCCGTGTGTTGCCATGATTATTGTGGCCTAGTTACCAAAAATAGGTTATTGTTGCCACTAGAAAAACGCGGAAAAAGAACTGGAGTGACTACAAGCAAACAACTAAACAAGGCAATAAGGAAATAAATAAGCAAGCAACTAACACTATCCTATTACAACTATTACACATATTACATCCACTGGGCATCAAAGTTTGCCACCAGTGCAAAAATAGGGAACAAAGCAGCATATTACATACACTGGCCGTCAAAATTGGCCACCAGTGCAAATAAACGCGACAGCAAAACAAGTCCATAACTGAAACAACTTCAGAAGAGCTCAAGAAACGTTATCCTGGATATCCACCATGCTGGCAATAAGCTTAGCAAGCTTATTAGCTTTGTCCTGTTTGGCACTAAAATCCTCCAACGCTTGTTGTTGCACCGGAAAGTATGCATCTGAATGCTCCAGGGACTTCCGTAGTCCTTCCGCTTCTTGTTGTAGCACAGCTGATCGATGTCTTTCAGCTTGTAGTTGAGACTGAAGAAACCGAACTGATTCAGACAGTGAGTTTGAATAGCTTGTGCAAGCGGTAGTGGCCGGTAACTCGAACAGTAAACCAAGACAGGACTTTGGGGTTGCCTCACTGTCTTCAAGATAGTTTTCCTTAGCTGTTTTATCAGCTTTGTTGGAACCAACAAGGATGTCTCACGGTCCTGAACCTTATCTGCATTACTTCCTTTATCATTGCTTAATAAGGCACTCTTCACCAATATTCTGTCAGCATTCTAAAAGAAGAAACAAGCAGACACATAACTGGATTAGCATGTACTAGTATATGAAACTCATTTCGGTGAACCAGTTCATCAGTAAGGTGGACAATATTAAACTACTAAGTCTTCTATTGCCAAGTAGTACATTACAAAAGCATCAAACAAACATATATCTATGTCCTATGGTCACTGCATTGTCTTGCCAAATCAAAATAGAGACACGGTTCAAATCATATCAGTTCAAGAGAAAGCAGCACTGAAAGAATACAAAGTGTGGGAAACTACACGGCACAACAAGATTTCAGATGTACCACGGGTCTACATGTATAACAACACTATTGGCCCTGTTATGATGCTAGTAATGTGCATGATATGAGAAGTCAACTGTATACACAATTGAAATTGAAATCAACAGAGCTATTTATATGATAAAACCTGTTAAAGAAACATGCGTAAACATACCTGTTGTGCCATTGGAGTTTCCATTGGATCGCTCCATTTAAAAATAAGTTTGTATGAGTAAATACAGTTATACAAGAGCAAAGCAGTATGCACGATAGCAATGGAATCTTAAATGAGAACAGTTGTTCTTCAGGTTTAAGCACTTGTTCTACATGAACAGAGTACAGTAAGACGCAAGCATATAGTACTTAAAATAAAATGAGCTCATAGACCTTACAACAATCTTGGTTCGGGACCAGTAAAGAACAAGGCGTTCCCAGTCATCGTCCAGTAAATGTGTCTCAGGAGAACGTAAGGGAATTTGACGAGTTTCTTTGCCAGTGAAGTACGTTTTCTTCAGGTAATTCTGATACTGCCACCAAGCATTCTTGAAGATAGCAGAGGTATTAGCATAGGTTACCTCATCCTGAGTTTCCAAATCGGTCCTTCTCTATAGAGAAAAATGGGAAAATTTGTTGTATTATAACCATCATGGAGGTAGAATGTATGGGACAAAGCAAAGTAATTGCTATGAATAACATTACTTACACATAACTCCTGGACAAACACCTCCAACTGGCATTTTCCTTCATCTTCACTGTAATATTTCCATGATGGGAAGATACACACATAGGATTTAACAACATCAAATGCGATAGATGCTAAACTATGAATGGCTGGTTGTGGTTCCTCCACAGGAATAGGTGTACTAACTAGTGGAGTTGGGGTTTGCCGTGGTAGTACTGGCGCTTTGGGCACTGGAGCTGCCTTACTAACTACTCTTGTTTGGGAGCTCTGTGGTGGAGATGGTGCTGTGTCAACATGAACTGGGTTACTATCTGTTGGGGTTGGGGTTAGATTGGGTGAAGCTGGTTCTCTGTCCATCGTAGTAGGGGTAAAATCTGCGAGAGTCTGGGTTATGTGTGGTAGGGCTGGTTCTCGTGCATGTACAACCGGGGTGCTATCTCCACCAAGAGGTAGCACTGTTTTATTTGAAGACTGTGTTTTTACTCCGCTAGATACTGCCATCACCCGCTCCAATTCAAATGGCTGATAAACAGGAAACATAGTTGAATGTACAGACATTGTATGAGAGATAGATGCAATAGATAGGGTGGAAAAAAGAGGGCATTAAATAGTTGACATGTATATTGTTTAACTAAAATGGATAGCATGACATAATTTCACATATATGATGTCTATCTAAACTGGATAGAATAGCATAACATAATTCAAACATATGATGACTAACTAAACATGATTGCATGACATAATTCACATACATGTTATCTAAGTAACCAGGATCGCATGATTTAATTCACATATGTGATTTATATGCTAAGCGGGGGGCATTCGCATATATGATGTCAGAACAAAGAACATGGTGTTGAATATTGTGTATATGAAGTCTAAACTATGCAATGCAAGACACCGTATGCATGATATGAGCAGTAGAACCATGCCAAGTTAGAGCATACACCTCGGTGGAGGAAAAGGACTGGTCACTTGTCTCTGAATCCATCTCTGAGGAGCTATCGGGACGCAACAAGAGATCTGCTTCGACAGGTAGCACTGTTTGCTCTGAAGGCCTTGCTTTCACTCCAGATTTTTCCATCACCCACTTAAATGGCTGATTCACTGTCGGGTGGTTGGTGCGACATATGCCAAGGGATGGCTTATCATTGTGGGAGCCAATAAAACGTCGCCGGTGCCCGGAAACGGGATGAGGCGAAGACATGCACGCCGGCGGATCTTACCCAGGTTCGGGGCTCTCCGAGGAGATAACACCCCTAGTCCTGCTTTGCGGGGTCTCCGCATGATCACTAGATCGATGAAAGGTAGCTACAATCGCTCCTAGAGCTGTTGGGATCAAGGGAGAAGAAGAACAAGGCTAGCTCTTGCTTCTCTCTATCTATGGTGTGTGTGCTATGCTAAGAAGGCAACTCTATGCTCAGAGGCCAACTATGCTTAGGTGCGAACCCTTTGCATGGGTGCTCCGGGGGGTTTATATAGGCCTACCCCCCGGGGCTACAATGGTAATCCGGCTGGACTCTGGTCCCAGCCGTTAGTGTCTACGCTCGCCGGCTTCTCTGCCGGCTGCTGGGTCTCGCCGACTGCTGGCTACTTGGTCGACAGGCCGGGCCCACCGCCTAGGGTCCTGTCGGCGGCTGCTTACTGTTGCCTCGCCTGTGATGACGAGGGCTTTGTCGAGGTAAGCATGGCTACAGTGGGTCGCCTCGGGGGCTATCACTGTAGCCTTACCTCGTCTTGTCTCCTTAATGGGGCTCCTGCTTCGAGGAAGGGAGTAGCCGGCTTCTGGAGGCCGGCTACGCTCTTGGCCGTCTGGGAAAGGCCGGGCCGCCTTCACGCCTCTCTCTGGCTGAAGGGACCCGCCGCCCGCGGGCCGTACGGGAGTCGGTCGTGGGTGACGTCGAGGCTAGCATGGCTACAGTGCCGAGCCGCACAAGAGACGTCCGTCCCGTACGGCCTCCTGTAGCCACGCCCGCCTCGGGCTTCGGGGGTAGTGGGCCGCACTGTGGCCACACCCCGTCACGTCGCCGTTATGTGGGAGTGGTTTGGAGTGGTTGTGGTCTTGGCCGGCTCCTAGGAGTCGGCGTCCTTCTTGGCCGGCTTCTTGGAGTCGGCCACCCCGTAGTCGTCCTGGGGAGGAGTTGGTGAGGCTGGGTCGCCTTCCGGGAGTCGGCTTCAGAGGTAGCCGGCCAGGGAAGGCGGCCCAATGCTCGGAGTGCTTGGAGGCCCAAAGGCCTGATAATTTTTCTGAAGAACCAGGGGTAGTCGGTTGGGCTACCCGTGGCCATTTACTCCGACAGTAGTCCCCGAAGCTGATTGGGCTTCGAGGTGGAGTGGGAGTTGAGAAGCTCGATCAGCTTCCTATCGTGACAAGCCGGCAGCTGGGAGCCGGCCTTGGTCAGGCGCGCCGCCTGAGTCGAAATCTTCTGGAGTCGGAGGGCGGGAACCCGCTGGCACGTGTACCGGGCCGCGGGCCGGCCACGGGCCGGCCACGGGCCGTCGGCGAGCCACGTGGCCGAAAAGCCTGCCAGCCCACGCGCGTGACGGGACGTCGCCGCAGGGAGGGGGCCCGCCACGTCCGCGCCCCGGCCCAGGCGCGGATCCCTTGTATCCCGAAACCGCCCGCACGTTCTGTGCGGCAGTTTCTGCTCGCATTTACGCGCAATAATCGCGAGACGTGGGGGGAGTGGGCGCAGTTAATCCCACGTCTCCCCCCCACGTCCGGCCTCTTCGGCCTCGTGAGGCTATAAGTAGGGGGAGGTGGAGGGCGGCAGGCCCTCGCACGCTCCTCCTACTTCCACCGTCTTCTTTGCTCTTGCCAGCTCTTGCGACAGCGCCTCGCCGCCGCGCTCTTCCGCCGCACGCTCCTCCGCCGCCGTGCTAGCTTTGGCCATGCCTCCCACCGTAGAGCAGCTTGGCGGGGATTGGGACGGCTCCAACGTCCACGACGACCACGTCAACTTCCTCCGCGACACGCGACGGCTGCCCAGCGCGGACAAAGTGGAGGTCCGCCTCGCGCCGGAGAAGGAAATCAGGCCGGAGCCGCGGGAGGGCGAGCGGGTGGTCTTTCACTCGCACTTCTTGCGCGGCTTCGGCCTGCCAGTGAGCGCCTTCTTCCGCTCCTGGCTGGAGTTCTATCAGCTTGTAACACCCCGCATGTAACTTGCCATATTTGTAACTCCGACTCTTGCCATTTTCAGCTATGTGATATGTTTTTTCCCTCCGTTGTCGGGTTTTGTCTTTCGTTTTGTATTTTGTCATGTCATGCATTTTCATATCATGTGATCATGTGCATTGCATTTGCATACGTGTTCGTCTCATGCATCCGAGCATTTTCTCCGTTGTCCGTTTTCCAATCCGGCGCTCCTATCTCCTCCGGTGCACCCCTCTTGTTTTCTTTCGTGTGCGTGTGTTAAACTTTCTCAGAATGGACCGAGGCTTGTCAAGTGGTCTTAATATACCACCCGAAGACTACCGGTCAAGTTTCGTTCCATTCGGAGGTCGTTTGGTACTCCAACGGTTAACCGGGCATCCGCAAAGTCCATTTGAGTGTCCAGCTAAAACCCCCTCCAAAACTAGCCCAAAGCCCACCAAACTCTCTTCCATGCTCTAGGTCGTTCGATCACGATCGTGTGGGCGAAAACCGCACCTCATTTGGAGTCTCCTAGCTCCCTCTACCTATTTATATGTGGGCATCCCGAAAAACGGATTCGCAGACGAACCCTAGAGATTTTCCCACCGCGCCGCCGGACGCGTCCGTCCGCGCCGGACAACGTCCGCCCGCCTCCGGCCTCCC